>NW_026943821.1:1964133-2061633 GCF_035594765.1 Anolis carolinensis | reverse complement strand
TATGGAATCTTGGGAGTTGTAGTTTCAACAAGTGTCCCTCTACAGTCACTGTCGAATGAATGTAATTTGGCCACTTCAATTGCCCTGGATCAATGCTATGGAAAATGAACTCTTTGAGAAGAAAAAAGTCAAGGCCTTGCGGAACTACAACTCCCATGTTTCCATACCACGGAGCCATGGCAGTCGAGTGGGATCATACTGCATTCATTCCACAGTGTAGATGCACCCTATGTTTTGACAAGTGATGCGGACTTGAAGTCCCCGCCTGCACCTCCCCAGCCTGGGATCTGTAGTTTTCTCACCTGAGTTTCTCATTAAACCCAAGGACTTTGAATTGGCCAAACCAGCCCATTGTCGTATTGGAAACTTGGTCCCAGTATCCTTTGGCTGCCTCTTGGATTTGGGTCAGGACTTGCGTCTCCTCCTGAGCTTCTCGTTTCTGCAGGCGGAAGCTGGAGATTTCTACGAAAATAGGAATTATGATTATGATTATTATTATTATTATTTTATTATGACACAGCAAACAAGATAGATATGCTGGATTTCGTATCACAAAATCACAAGTCGAACACTTCCCAAGTGTCTAGGACTGTGTGATGTATTATTATTATTGTTGTTGTTGGGACATGAGAGAAGCCTCCCACAAGGATGGTAAAACATCAAAACATCCGGGCGTCCCCTGGGCAACGTCCTTGCAGACGGCCAATTCTCTCACTCCAGAAGCAACTCCGGTTGCTCCTGACACGGAAAAAAAAAAATTGTTGTTGTTGGATGACACAGCAAACAAGATAGATATGCTGGATTTCGTATCACAAAATCACAAGTCGAACACTTCCCAAGTGTCTAGGACTGTGTGATGTATTATTATTATTATTATTATTATTATTATTATTATTGTTGTTGTTGTTGTTGTTGTTGTTGTTGTTGTTGTTGTTGTTGTTGTTGTTGTATGACACAGCAAACAAGATAGATATGCTGGATTTCATATCACAAAATCAGAAGTCGAACACTTCCCAAGTGTCTAGGACTGTGTGATGTATTTTCGGATGATGCGTGCAGATCCCAGCAGGGTAGCCTTTTGCAGCTGGCAGATCGTGATTTTGTCAATGTCTATTGTTTCCAAATGACGGCTGAGATCTTTTGGCACAGCACCCAGTGTGCCCATCACCACCAGGACCACCTGCACTGGTTTCTGCCAGAGTCTTTGAAGATCAATCTTGAGATCCTGATGGCGGCTGAGTTTTTCCTGTTGTTTTTCGTCAATACGACTATCACCTGGGATGGCGACATCAATTATCCAAACCTTTTTCTTTTCCACAACTGTGATGTCTGGTGTGTTGTGTTCCAGAACTTTGTCAGTCTGGATTCGGAAGTCCCACAGTATCTCTGCGTGCTCGTTTTCCAAGACTTTTGCAGGTTTGTGATCCCACCAGTTCTTTCCTGCTGGGAGGTGGTACTTGAGGCATAAGTTCCAATGAATCACTTGGGCCACTTAGTTGTGTCTCTGTTTGTAGTCTGTCTGTGCGATTTTCTTACAGCAGCTGAGGAGATGATCAATGGTTTTGTCGGTTTCTTTGCACAGTCTGCATTTTGGGTCATCAGCTGATTTTTCGATCTTGGCCTTAATTGCCTTTGTCCTGATGTCTTGCTCCTGGGCTGCAAGGATCAGGCCTTGTGTCTCCTTCAGGATCCCATTCGTGAGCCAGAGCCAGGTCTTCTCCTTATCAGCTTTTCCTTCAATTTTGTCAAGGAACTTTCCATGCAGTGTTTTGTTGTGCCAGCTGTCAGCTCTAGTTTGTAGTGCGGTTTTCTTGTACCTGTTTTTTGTCTGCTGTGCTTTGAGGAGTTTCTGATTTGTGACTTCAATCAAAGCAGGTTCTTCACTTTGCTTTACATATTCTGCCAGGGCATGTTCTTCTTCTTTGACTGCTTGTTTTACTTGTAAGAGTCCTCTGCCACCTGATCATCATCATCATCATCATCATCATCATCATCATCATCATCATCATCATCATCATCTTCTTCTTCTTCTTCTTCTTCTTCTTCTTCTTGTAGGGATTGGGATGTATAGTTCACCTGCAATCTAAGTGCACTCTGAGCCCCACCAACGATGAACCTGGAACTCACTTGGCACACAGGACCCTCATGACCAACATAAAATACTGGCTATCTTTGGAGGGAATTATACGAGTTGTAGTTCACCTACATCCAGGGCGCACTATGAACCCAAATATTGATTGATCTGGACCAAATTTGGCATGCATACCCGATATGCCCACATTAGAATCCTGGTGGGTTTTAAGGGGAATTGGCCTGGAGATTTTGGAGTTGTAGGTCTTGGGATGTATAGTTCACCTGCAGTCAAGGCACACTCTGAACTCCACCAAAGATGGAATTGGACCAAACTTGGCACACAGAGCCCTTATAACCAGCAAAAAGTACTGGAGGTCTTTGGGGAAAATTCACCTTGATTTGGGGGAGTTGTAATTCACCTACATCCAGAGAGCACTGTGAACCCAAACACCGATGAATCTGGACCCAACTTGGCAGACAGACTTGATATGCTGAAATTCAATTGCTGGAGGGGTTTGGGGGGAACTGACCCTCTTTTCTGGGAGTTGTAGTTCACCCACAACCAGGGAAACTGTGACCTCCACCAATGATGGACCTGGACCAAACTTGGCACAGAGAAACTCCATGACTAACTCAACCTATTGGAGGGTTTTCAGGGGACTTACACACTATAGTGGGAGTTGTAGTTTACCCTACAGCCAGACAGCACACTGAAGCCTACCGATGATGCATCCATGATCCAGAGCAAACTTGCCCAACATCACAAACTTTAAGTCCTGATGGAGTTTCTGGGGGTTAACCTGGCATGATGTGAGTTGTAGTTCACCCACAACCTGATGCATTTTGTACATTTAAAAAGTTGACTTTTTCAAATAATCTGGGCAATGCTGGGGATCCAACCAAGTACAATATAAAACCTAAAGACTATAAGCATTAAAATAGATTTAAACCAAACATTATTTTAAAATAAACAGTTGAAACCATTCAAATCTATTCGAATGAGTGAATGGAGTGAACGGAAGAAGGAAAAAAGAAAGGGGGGAAAAGTGAGGAAGGGAGGAAGGAAAGAAAGAAGGGAAGGAAGGAGGAAACAAAAAGGAAGGAAGGAAGGAAGGAAGGAAGGAAGGAAGGAAGGGAGGGAGGGAGGGAGGGAAAAGTAAGGAAAGAAGAAAGAAAGTAGCCTTTTGGTTATCTGTCCAAAGAGCTTTGGCTTTCTACTCAGATTGAGGTCAAACTAGATGACCTTTTGGGGTCCCTTCCAATTTCTGTATCCCAAAAGCACAGTAAAGTCTCACTTATCCAAGCCTCGCTTATCCAAGCTTCTGGATTATCCAAGCCATTTTGGTAGTCAGTGTTTTCAATATATCATGATATTTTGGTGCTAAATTCGTAAATACAGTAATTACAACATAACATAACATTACTGCAGATTGAACTACTTTTTTGTCAAATGTATTGCATAACATGAAGTTTTGGTGCTTAATTTGTAAAATCATAACCTAATTTGATGTTGAATAGGCTTTACCTTAATCCCGCCTTATTATCCAAGATATTTGCTTATCCAAGGTTCTACCGGCCCGTTTAGCTTGGATAAGTGAGACTCTACTGTATTACTGTATTGCACCGGATGCCATATCTTTGTCTGCATTACAGCAGAACCCAAAACCACACTCCGTTTGCACTTTGTACATGGTCAGAAGTCCAAAGCAACGGTCCGGAAGTACTTACCGGAGCAGAGGACCACTAACAAGAGTGTTGCGGCCACCAATTTGAGACCCATTTTCACCACGGTTGCCTGAGATGTTGGAAGAGAGAACTTTGCAGACACAACCTGGAAGGATTCAAAGCCAAGAAAACTTCTGAATGTCCCAAATTGCCAAAACTGGGTTTTTTTTCCCCAGACCCAATATTGATTTGAAATCCTTATTCTAGCTATTAATGATAAGCTGACTTGTAATACTAAAATTAAATAATAATAATAATAACAATAACAAAGAAAACATGTATAAGTAGATAAAAAAGTGTGCAGTAGAGAGATATGTAGTAAAGTTGTAATGGAAAAGTTAAAAACTGATAAGAAATATGCTTAAAAATGTTCTTGATTTTTTTTAATGTCAAATTGTATACAATACTAGCTGTGCCCAGCCACGCGTTGCTGTGGCAAAGTGGTGGTGGTATTGGTTAAAAATTGTTGTGTAATTTTTAGTTGACATTATTTGCATTTTTTATTAATTTTATTGTAAGTTATATTTTTATTTATTATATTTTATTATTTTCATGTATTATTTTTAGTTATTTTCTGTTATTATAGTATTTTATTGTATTAATTTTTAGTGTTTTTTATTATTTTTTATTGGGTTGCTAGGAGACCAAGTTGGAGGAGCTTAGCCTTCTAACTGGCAGCAATTGGATAAAAGCAATTATTCCTCTCTCTCAAATTTATTTTTCTTTTCTTTTTGTTGTATCAACCTAGAGGCGTGGATGTTGGGTTGTGTTGTCAAATTTCGAGGTTGGGGGGCCTGTAGTTTTGTTGTTTTGTGGGTCGCCGTGATGCCATCACTCTTTTATATATATAGATGATATGTAAGATATTGTAAAATGAGAAGAATATATACTTATACATTTTATTGACAAATTAATAATAATAATATGAATGATAAAACATATATAAGTAGATAAAAAGTGTGTAGTAGAGAGATATGTAATTTATTTATTTATTTACAGTATTTATTATATGTAATAAAGTTGTAATGGGAAAGTCCAAAACTGATAAGAAATATGCTTAAAAATGTTCTTGATTTTCCTTTATTGTCAGATTGTATACAATATGATATGTTTAAGATACTGTAAAATGAGAAGAATATATACTTATACATTTTGATTGATAAATTAATAATAATAATATTAATTATTAAACATGTATAAGTAGATTAAAAAAGTATGTAGTAGAGAGATATGTAATAAAGTTGTAATGGAAAAGTCCAAAACTGATAAGAAATATGCTTAAAAATGTTTTTGGATTTGATTTTCCTTTATTGTCGGATTGTATACGATATGTTTAAGATACTGTAAAATGAGGAATGCAAACTTATACATTTTGATTGACAAATTAATAAAAATAATATTAATAATAAAACATGGATAAGTAGATTAAAAAAGTGTGTAGTAGAGAGATATGTAGTAAAGTTGTAATGGAAAAGTCCAAAACTGATACGAAATATGCTTAAAGATGTTCTTGATTTTTTTACTGTCGAATTGTATACAATTATACATTTTGATTGACAAATTAATAATAATAATATTAATGATAAAACATGTATAAGTAGATAAAAAAAGTGTGTGGTAGAGAGATATGTAGTAAAGTTGTAATGGAAAAGTTAAAAACTGATAAGAAATATGCTTAAAGATGTTCTTGATTTTTTTTTTACTGTCGAATTGTATACAATATGATATGTTTAAGATATTGTAAAATGAGGAATGTAAACTTATACATTTTGACTGATAAATTAATTTTAAAAAATACCTTAAAATGAAATCCTTATTCTGCTAAAATATGTACTGGGTGAAATTGCGTGACCAGTCTTTGGATGCATTGACACTGTGGAATTAATGCGGTTTGACACCACTTGCACTGCCATGGCCCAATGCTGTGGAATTTTGGGAGTTGTAGTTTTCTAACCCTGCCCAAGAGGGCAAACTACAAATCCCCGGATTCCATAGCATTGAGCTATATTGGCATTTAAAGTACGTCACACCGCATACATTCTACAGTGATGCACCCAGAGGAGGCTCAAGGCCTTGAGAAACTACAAATCCCACATCAAAAATGGACTCATTCCAACAGTGTTGACACACAAGGCCTTGAGAAACTACAAATCCCACGAAACCATCACATTGAGTTATGGCCATTAAAGTGCATTAAGCTGCGTTCATTCTACTTTGTTGATGCGCTCAGAGGAGGCTCAAGATCTTGTGAAACTACAAATCCCAAGGTTCTCATCACATTGAGCTATATTGGCCATGAATGCACATCACGATGCATTTGTTCTACTTTGTCGATGCGCCCAGAAGAGGCTCGAGATCTTGTGAAACTACAAATCCCATAACATTGAGCTATATTGGCCATGAATGCACATCACGATGCATTTGTTCTACTTTGTCGATGCGCCCAGAAGAGGCTCGAGATCTTGTGAAACTACAAATCCCATAACATTGAGCTATATTGGCCATGAATGCACATCACGATGCATCCATTCTACTTTGTCGATGCGCCCAGAGGAGGCTCAAGATCTTGTGAAACTACAAATCCCAAGGTTCTCATCACATTGAGCTATATTGGCCATGAATGCACATCACGATGCATTTGTTCTACTTTGTCGATGCGCCCAGAAGAGGCTCGAGATCTTGTGAAACTACAAATCCCATAACATTGAGCTATATTGGCCATGAATGCACATCACGATGCATCCATTCTACTTTGTCGATGCGCCCAGAGGAGGCTCAAGATCTTGTGAAACTACAAATCCCAAGGTTCTCATCACATTGAGCTATATTGGCCATGAATGCACATCACGATGCATCCAGATGCGCCCAGAGGAGGCTCAAGATCTTGTGAAACTACAAATCCCATTATTCCCATTGCATTACGCCATGGGAGTTAAAGTGACTCAAGACCTTGTAAAACTACAACTCCCAGGCTTCCATACTAAAGTGTGGAGCAGGCATGGGCCAACTTGGGCCCTCCGGGTGTTTTGGACTACAACTCCCACAATTCCTAACAGCCTACCGGCTGTTAGGAATTGTGGGAGTTGCAGTCCAAAACACCCGGAGGGCCCAAGTTGGCCCATGCCCCAATGTGCTTACTTACCTCTCTGCTGGAATCCGCCTTGTCCGTCTTCTGGACCGACTGAGCTCTGGCCGGGAAAGAGATGGGCAGAGGTCCAGTCGGCAGTCCTCCTTCTGGTCCTCCACCTGCTCCCAGAATCCCCTCGCCCAATGGGACTTCTGCTCCCTTTCGAGCCGGCCAGAGTCCAAGCAAACAAAGGTTGCAAGGCGGCTGGGTCAGATAAATATGACCTTTGGGAGACAGGCAGAAGAATCCCAGAATTGGAAGGGGCAGCTAAAGGCCATCTAGTCCAACCCCGATCTGACCAAAACAGTGTAGAAGAGAAACATGACTTCCCTTTTTTTTTTAAAAAAAAAATAATTTTTATTATGTTATGCAGTAGTAAATACAGTGAAAGCGAGGAAAACAATTGTGTAGGGATAGTAAGACAGAGTTGTCGGGAAAAAAGGGTCGGAAAAAACAAAGAGAGGTAGAAAAAAACAAAACAAAACAAATAATAAACAAATAAAAACAATTTTTGTGACTTCCCATTGTCCTCTGGAGAATTGCCAATTTATGATATTTGCCATTGTCCATTGTTTGTTCCATTTTAACCGTCTTAGTATAGTACCGTATATACTCGACCTGAATATAAGCTGACCCGAATATAAGCCGACCCGAATATAAGCCGACCTGAATATAAGCCAAGGCACCTAATTTTACCACAAAAAAACTGGGAAAACATTGACTCCAGTATAAGCCGAGATACCAATAAAATTACCGTATATACTCGAGTATAAGCCGACCCGAATATAAGCCGAGGCACCTAATTTTACCACAAAAAAACTGGGAAAACATTGACTCCAGTATAAGCCGAGATACCAATAAAATTACCGTATATACTCGAGTATAAGCCGACCCGAATATAAGACGAGGCACCTAATTTTACCACAAAAAAACTGGGAAAACATTGACTCCAGTATAAGCCGAGGATAGTAAATTTCAGAAATACAAATATAGATACCATTTAGCCCTGGTAATTCAAGTGTATTCTGCATTCTACAGTGAAGATGCACCCTTAGGAAAACTACAAATCCCACAATTAGAAGGCATTGGGCCTCTGTTTTAGGAGGTTTCTTGGACCTTTTATTTGAAATAAAACAACCCCATCCGAAAGCAAGGCTTTTAGTCCAAAGTTCTGTTTGCACAAATATTGGTGAGCAGACAGAATTGGGGCAAAGAAGGTGAGGATCCGCTCAGGCCAGTTTGTGCAATATTTACTCCATGGTTACTCATTGATCGACCAGACTCACTGGCGGTCCCGAAAGGTGCAACTACATGGCCGAATCCTCCATGTAGTTTGAGACTGCTTGAACTGCCATGGTATGGAATTGGGGGCTTTGTACTCATAGTTTGCACTCTTTGCCTTTTAATAATAATAGAGTAAAATAATAAATGCAATAATAATAATAATAATAATAATAATAATAATAATAATAATCAGATCCTCAGCTGCTGTAAGAAAATTGCACAGACAGACTACAAACAGAGGCACAACTATGTGGCCCAAATGATTCATTGGAACTTATGCCTCAAGTACCACCTGCCAGCAGCAAAAAACTGGTGGGATCACAAACCTGCAAAAGTATCGGAAAATGAGCACGCAAAGATACTGTGGGACTTCCGAATCCCAGGTGACAGTCGCATTGACGAGAAACAACAGGAGAAACTCAGCCGCTCTCAGGATCTCAAGATTGAACTGCAAAGATTCTGGCAGAAACCAGTGCAGGTGGTCCCGGTGGTGATGGGCACACTAGGTGCCGTGCCAAAAGATCTCAGCTGGCATTTGGAAACAATAGACATTGACAAAATTACGATCTGTCAACTGCAAAAGGCCACCCTACTGGGATCTGCACGCATCATCCGAAAATACATCACACAGTCCTAGACACTTGGGAAGTGCTCGACTTGTGATTTTGTGATACAAAACCCAGCATATCTATCTTGTTTGCTGTGTCATAATAATAATAATATAATAATAATAATAATAATAATAATAATAATAATAATAATAATAATAATAATACCTCACACAGTCCTAGACACTTGGGAAGTGTTCAACTTGTGATTTTGTGATATGAAATCCAGCATGTCTATCTTGTTTGCTGTGTCATACAATAAAATAATAGAGTAAAATATACGTAATAGTAGCAACAATAATAGAGAAAAATAATAAATGTAATAATACCAATAATAATAGAGAAAAATAATAAATGTACCCTATATTCTCGAGTATAAGCTGACCCAAATATAAGCCAACCAGGACCCCCACCCGAGTATAAGTGGAGGAGGGCTTTTTCAGTCTTAAAAAAAGGGCTGAAAAACTAGGCTTATACTCGAGTATATACAGTACTTTGGAAAACTATGTCTCTCCATGTTTTTTTCCTATGTGTTCCTATTTTGCCTATATGTCGTGTTAACCTTGTGTTTTATGCTCCTGAGATCCCCATTCCTTCCGTGTTCCTGAACCCAAAGATGTCTTGCCTCCCACACAATTGTATATCCTGGGGAAAAGAAACTAAGCTGGGAACTTTCTCATCAAGTTCCCAGTTTCACCTATTTTTTTGGACTTTACCTGGACATTGCAACACAATACTTCTCCCCTTGGGGAGAGAGCAATTCACTACCCACACCTTTGACGCCTGGGACCACTCACGTCAGAAGGAATCAGCATTTCTACAGCCAAAACCCATCTTCTGTCATTTTTGCATGATTGTATTAATATATACAATATATATTGTATATATATGGGGCTGGGCTGTGGTAATAAATCACTCTGACCATGAGGTCATGAGTTCGAGGCCAGCCCATGGCGGGATGAGCACCCGTCAATTAAAAAATAAAAAATAGCCCCTGCTCGTTGCTGACCTAGCAACCTGAAAGATAGTTGCATCTATCAAGTAGGAAATAAGGTACCACTTATAAAAGTGGGGAGGCAAATTTAACTAATTTACGACGTTGGAATGAGGAAGTGCCATCACAGTAGATGATGAAGCAGCTGCTCCCCCCTGTGGCCAAAATAAAACATCCCCTCGGGAGAAGGTTAAATTGCCTCTGCGTCTGTCTCTGTCTTTTTTCTATGTGTTTATGGCATTGAATGTTTGCCTATATGTGTAATGTGATCCGCCCTGAGTCCCCTTCGGGGTGAGAAGGGTGGAATATAAATACTGTAAATAAATAGATAAAATAAATATATGATGTTTTGTTTCTCTGAGGTCTGGAATCGCCAGGCCAGTCCTCTTAATGGGCCATGTCATGTTCATTTCATAGAACAATAACCTTCCCTGGGTAGGGCCATAGACGCCCTCAATCGTTTTGTTATTTTTCCTGTTCAATAAAAGGAACCTCATTTATCGTCACTTAAACGTCCCAGCCCACGCCGGCCGGTGAGCCAAGCCCCTCTCTGTGACTGGTCAGAATTTTTAAAGGTTTCCCCTGATATTAAGTGCAGTCATGTCTGACTCCGGGGGTTGGTGCTCATCTCCATTTCTAAACTGAAGAGCCGGCGTTGTCCACAGACACCTCCAAGGCCATGTGGCTGGCATGACTGCATGGAGCGCCGTTACCTTCCCACAGGAGTGGTACCTATTCATCTACTCACATTGGCATGTTTTCGAACTGCTAGGTTGGCAGAAGCTGGAGCTAACAGCGGGTGCTCACTCTGCTCCCAGGATTTGAACCTGTGACCTTTCGGTCGGCAAGTTCAGCAGCTCAATGCTTTAACACACTTCGCCACCGGGGATCCCTGGTCAGAATTAGAGGCTTGGCTGAAGCCTATGTATAAAAAGGGCTGTGAAACTGTATTCTGGATGCTATCTGCTTTGTGAATGTATCACTAGCTAGCATCTTATCTGCAGATCATAAAATCTTCCTTGGCTGAAAATCACCTTCTCTCCTTGCTTGCTGGCCAATTCCAATTGGGCCTGATCGGTATGCTCGCCAAAGCAGGGACTCATTTAAAATGGGCAGCTCAGGCGGATCACTTGCCTGGGCTTCTGCCAACAGGCTTCTCCCTGGTCTCACTGCCAGGGGTTGCCTCCTCAAATGGGAGCATCAAAACTACAGCTCCCATGAGTGTGTCCAGGAAGAAGGAAAGGGAAAAAATATCTTAAGAGTAGGCAGTATCTCTTTATTAATAATACTGGATGGAATGCACACAGAGATGGAAAGAAGCGGATGACAGAAGGACGAAAGGAAGGAAAAGGGTCGGAAGGAACTCCATCATTGCTTCTTGAAGGTCTTCTTCTTCCATCCAGCGTAGGGACGATGGGAATTGTGCTCCACGGAGGGATTCAGTTGGCTTCCTCTCTGGGAAACAGGGTCCTGAATTTCTCCTTCAGCTTCCGGAACTTTTCGGAGAACCAGTTCCTTTCGAGGGCAAGAAAGAGTCAGAGGAATAACAACAACAACAACAACAACAACACTTTATTTACTGTATATACTCGAGTTATAGTTCCCCCAAGCTATTTCCCCTTCTCTGCCCAAAGGATTAGAAAACAACTCCCAGGAATTTCCATCTCATTGCTTAAAGCAGGGTTCCAACCGCATCCCCTTGACAGGCGAAGGGATTCTGGGACTTGCAGTCCAACTCTGCATGGGATTCTGTGGCGACTCACCGGGTTCTGTTGCCGAATTCACTGTGACGGATGTCATGGAGAGTCTCCTTGGTTTCCTCCCCGACGCGGTCCACAAAAGTCTGGACTTCCTGCTTGAATTTCTCCAGTTTCTGAGACAAACTGGGTTCGTTTGCAACTGGGGTTTCATCAGTACCTAGAGCAAGACAAAGAAGCAGCTGGGCACTCTTTGGACTACAACTCCCAGCATCCTGGAAGATGTCGAAGGAGAGAAAAAGTCATGTCTGTGAACTTCGGAGCATCTCCTGCTTGCATACATTTCTATACTTACTGGGGAGGATGCGCCTACATTGCCCAGGCTCATGGGAGTTGTAGTTTGGCAGAGATGGCTAAAGACCTTATAAAACTACAACTACCGGGATTCTTTGAGTGCAATTACGCTGCCGAATGAAACACAGTTTGACACCACTTGAACTGCTGTGGCTCAGTGCTATGGGATCCTGGGAGCTGTAGTTTGGCGGACATGGCTAAAGACCTTATAAAACTACAACTCCCGGGATTCTTTGAGTGCAATTACAGGATCCTGGGAGTTGTAGTTTGGCAGAGATGGCTAAAAACCTTATAAAACTACAACTCCCAGGATTCTTTGAGTGCAATTACGGGATCCTGGGAGTTGGAGTTTGGCAGAGATGGCTAAAAACCTTATAAAACTACAACTCCCAGGATTCTTTGAGTGCAATTACAGGATCCTGGGAGTTGTAGTTTGGCAGAGATGGCTAAAAACCTTATAAAACGACAACTTTTTTCTATAGCATTTTTTCTATAGCATTGAGCCATTGCAGTTCAAGTGGCAAACAGCATACTTTCTTCAGAATGGATGCGCCACAAAAAGTTTTTTTTTTCCCCTGGGGAAACCGGGATGAAGAAAGGAATGAAAAAGTAAAAAAGGAGAAAGGAATGAAAGCTGGGAGGAAGATACTGGGAAGGTCCAGGCCTGCTGGGACATGTCCAACTGGGAAAGGCTGCTGTAATGGGTTTCGGAGAGCCTTGCAAACTGGGGGTGTATCTTTTTTGGGGAGCAAAAAGGTGCGGCGACCCAGAGATATATTGCAAAACTACCAAAGCTGGCCAAACCAGAGATGACGGCACAATATGGGAAAAAGCAGCCTTTGCAAAAGTTTCACCTGAGGATTGCAACACTTAGGTTGGCTTGATGCGTTTTTCATATTATATGACTTTATAGTTAGAGCTTTGGATGGAAAAATTGAATATAATTCATTCAATAGCGCCTCCGTCACCACCGATCCCCTATCCACAGTTACGATATAATAATAATAATAATAATAATAATAATAATAATAATAATAATAATAATAATAAATACAACAGTTGTGTTTAGGTCTCACCTGCCACGACAGAGAGTGCCACGAGCACCACGGCAACAGAAAGTACGATCTGCATGTTTATGGAAGAAAACTGGACTTCCTGGTGAAGAAACTGAAAAGAAAATTAAAAAAAACATGAGCATTGTATATATAGGAGGAAAGGCTTTATTCCAGTAAACCAATACTGCACCTACAAGTTATTTTGAGGGATTAACACTCATGGAGTTTCAAAATGTTTCCGAAAAGTTTTTCCAAAAGTTTTGAAATTTTTTTTTTCCAAAAGGTTTTGAAAAGTTTTCCAAACATTTTTCAAAGTTTTTTTTTCTCTGGGATTATCATTCCCAGAATACTCTAGGGTCTTGAAAAATTCCTTCTTGGGACTACTACACCTAGTATCCCCAAACCATATATTCTTGAAACATTCTTTCTTGTATTACCACTCCCAGAATTCTCAAACCAGCATGGAACCTGCAAAAGTTTTCCAAAAGTTTTTAAAAGTTTTCTGAAAGTTTTTCAAAAGTTTTTCAAAGGTTTTGAATGTTTTTCCAAAAGTTTTAAAAAGTTTTCCAAAAGGGTTGTTGTATGTTTTCCGGGCTGTATGTACAAAAAAATACAACTCTGTGATCCTGACCATGAAAGCCTTCGACAACATAGTTTTCAAAAAGTTTTTTCAAAAGTTTTGAATATTTTTCCAAAAGTTTTGAAAAGTTTTCCAAAGGTTTTTCAAAAGATTTTTTAATGCTCTCTCATACTTTTCCACTCAACAAATCCTCCAAAACAGCATAGCGTTTTGAGAAGTTCCTTCTGGGAACTACAACTCCCATAATCCCAAAATTAAAACATCAGTTTCTATGGGCTGGGATGTCTTTCCCAATATGGGCCAACTCTACCTGCATCCCATTCCATTTGTCTTCCTCTTATACTTACTGGTACCAAGGATTGCAAAGACAATCGTCCACTGCTCTGGGCAGGATTCGCACTCGGCTGCTCCCTAAAAGGACTCTCCTCATACCTCTTTGACAGATGCAATGGGATCCTCCCTGTTCCCTCCCCTTTCTCCTCCTTCATTGGTTAAGGTGCTCCATCCCTTCTTGGAAACTCAATTTTTCAAAAAGGAGAAATGGTTACTTTTCTTTGTTGTCATTGTGCTTATGCGCAACCTGGTTTCTTCACACTTCCAGACAGATTGTGCAAGAAAAAGCAGAAGGAAGGAATGGCTGGCTAGCCATTTCCATACAGGTTGTTGCAAAACAAGTTTGCACAAAGGCACAAATAGATATATAGAACTGGAAGGGACCCCCAAGGGTTATCTAGTCTATCCGCCCACCGTGAAGGAATTGTTTTATGTTTTCGGTACAAAATAACCCCAAGTGCAAATTTTGCATAGAACAAGGCTGCAAGTCGCCTTCGGGAGAGATAAAGTGGGGAATAGTGCCTAGAAGATCGGGGGGCAGAGGATTCTTACAAGTAAAACAAGCAGTCAAAGAAGAAGAACATGCCCTGGCAGAATATGGAAAGCAAAGTGAAGAACCTGCTTTGATTGAAGTCAAAAATCAGAAACTCCTCAAAACACAGCAGACAAAGAATCAGTACAAGAAATCCGCACTACAAACTAGAGCTGACAGCTGGCACAACAAAACATTGCATGGAAAGTTCCTTGACAAAATTGAAGGAAAAGCTGATAAGGAGAAGACTTGGCTCTGGCTCACAAATGGGACCCTGAAGAAGGAGACAGAAGGCCTGATCCTTGCAGCCCAGGAGCAAGACATCAGGACAAAGGCAATCAAGGCTAAGCTCGAAAAATCATCTGATGACCCAAAATGCAGACTGTGCAAGGAAACCGATGAAACCATTGATCATATCCTCAGCTGCTGTAAGAAAATTGCACAGTCAGACTACAAACAGAGGCACAACTATGTGGCCCAAATGATTTATTGGAACTTATGCCTCAAGTACCACCTCCCAGCAGCAAAGAACTGGTGGGATCACAAACTTGCAAAAGTCTTGGAAAATGAGCAGGCAAAGATACTGTGGGGTTTCCGAATCCAGACTGACAAAGTTCTGGAACACAACACACCAGACATCACAGTTGTGGAAAAGAAAAAGGTTTGGATCATTGATGTTTCCATCCCAGGTGACAGCCGCATTGATGAAAAACAACAGGAAAAACTCAGCCTTTATCAGGACCTCAAGATTGAACTGCAAAGACTCTGGCAGAAACCAGTGCAGGTGGTCCCGGTGGTGATAGGCACACTGGGTGCCGTGCCAAAAGATCTCAGACGGCATTTGGAAACAATAGACATTGGCAAAATCACGATCTGCCAACTGCAAAAGGCCACCCGACTGGGATCTGCACGTATCATCCGAAAATACATCACACGGTCCTAGACACTTGGGAAGTGTTCGACTTGTGATTTTGTGATATGAAATCCAGCATGTCTATCTTGTTTGCTGTGTCATACAGTAACAACAACAACAACAACAACAACATCGCTCACTTCTGTGATATTTAAGTAATTTATTGCAATAGATTTATAGGCTTTTGCAACATCTATCTATATGAGGCCGAGCCCCCAGGAGCTCCCTGCATTCTATCTGATCTGGCCTGCAGCAAGGAGTTCCACAGATTCAGAAAGCCCCGTTGGGCCAGCAACCCATGACATGTGCGCCCCAGCAGCAGCTTCAACGAGCCAGGACCATCCTTTCCTCTTCTTTTCTCCCCAACCTTAACACTGTAACTAATCCCAAATAAAGTATCATTGCATTTTAACTTTCTTCCTCTCATAGTGATACTGTGTGTCTCTTCACTGATACTAGCATATGAGCTTTTCCTTTCCACTGACACTAGCCTTCTAACGTATGGACTATTTCCCAAGCTGCGGGCAGTCACTGGTTCGGGCCGACATTGTGTTTCTTTGAACCGTGGATACCGAGAACCCATCTGCGGGTCAACAAATCGGCTCCATGTTTGGTATCATATTTTCCTAGACTAATTCTAAGACTAACTGCTATCTCACTTTCTGCACTCTGGACTCCTACGCTTCGGGAAATAACCTTTGTTCAAAAAAACAGCTGATTGTCATCCATGATTTTCCGCTGCCATGCTGCCTCCGCCGTCCGTTTCTCGCTAATAGGGGAAGTTGGACTTCATAATGAACTCAATTAATTCATGTTGGGAATCTATGAGCGATTAGAATAAAAAAATAACTACCTCTGTTTGTAGTCTGTCTGTGCAATTTTCTTTCAGCAGCTGAGGATATGATTAATGGTTTCATCAGTTTCCTTGCACAGTCTGCATTTTGGGTCATCAGCTGATTTTTTGATCTTGGCCTTAATTGTCCTGATGGGTTGCTCCTGGGCTGCAAGGATCAGGCCTTCTGTCTCCTTCTTCAGGATCCCATTCGTGAGCCAGAGCCAGGTCTTCTCCTTATCAGCTTTTCCTTCAATTTTGTCAAGGAACTTTCCGTGCAATGTTTTGTTGTGCCAGCTGTCAGCTCTAGTTTGTAGTGCGGTTTTCTTGTACTGGTTTTTTGTCTGATGTGCTTTGAGGAGTTTCTGATTTTTTACTTCAATCAAAGCAGGTTCTTCACTTTGCTTTACATATTCTGCCAGGGCATGTTCTTCTTCTTTGACTGCTTGTTTGACTTATAAGAGTCCTCTGCCCCCTGATCTTCTAGGCAGATAGAGCCGGTCAACATCATTGTGAGGGTGCAGTGAATGATGAATGCTCATGAGTTTTCTTGTTTTTCTGTCCAAATCGTCCAGTTCCGCCTGTGTCCAGTTTATAATACCAGCAGTATATCTTATGACAGGTATGGCCCAGGTGTTTATGGCCTTGATGGTGTTGCCTCCATTGAGCTTGCTTTTGAGAATTTTTCTGACCCTTTGTGTGTATTCTTTGCTGACCACAGTTTTCACATGTTCATGCTTGATGTTGTCCAGCTGTAATATGCCCAGATATTTATAGGCCTCTGGTTGGTGACACTTTATTGTTTGGCCATTAGGCATATTTATGCCCTCACTTTCAATGATTTTTCCCTTCTTCGATGCCACTGTCGAACATTTGTCCAAACCAAACTCCATGCTGACATCAGTGCTAAAAATTCGGACAGTGTTAGCCAGAGACTGGATTTCCATTTCCGTTTTCCCATACAGCTTCAGGTCATCCATGTACATCAGATGCGAAAATTTGTGAGATTTCTTAGATGTTTGATAGCCGACATTTGTTTTTTGTAAGATTGTTGACAGAGGGATCATGGCAATAATGGAAAGCAGAGGGGACAATGAGTCTCCCTGGAAAATTCCTCTCCTGATGTTGACAAATTATTATTATAATTTTATTTTATTATGACACAGCAAACAGGATAGATATGCTGGATGTCGTATCACAAAATCACAAGTTGAACACTTCCCGCGTGTCTAGGACTGTGTGATGTATTTTCGGATGATGTGCAGATCGCAGCAGGGTGGCCTTTGCAGTTGGCAGATCGTGATTTTTTCGATGTCTATTGTTTCCAAATGCCGGCTGAGATCTTTTGGCACGGCACCCAATGTGCCCATCACCACCAGGACCACCTGCACTGGTTTCTGCCAGAGTCTTTGAAGTTCAATCTTGAGGTCCTGAGAGCGGCTGAGTTTTTCCTGTTGTTTTTCGTCAATGCGACTGTCACCTGGGATGGCAACATCAATGATCCAAACCTTTTTCTTTTCCACAACTGTGATGTCTGGTGTGTTGTGTTCCAGAACTTTGTCAGTCTGGATTCAGAAGTCCCACAGTATCTTTGCGTGCTCATTTTCCAATACTTTTGCAGGTTTGTGATCCCACCAGTTCTTTACTGCTGGGAGGTGGTACTTGAGGCATAAATTCCAGTGGATCATTTGGGCCACATAGTTGTGCCTCTGTTTGTAGTCTGTCTGTGCGATTTTCTTACAGCAGCTGAGGATATGATCCATGGTTTTGTCCGTTTCCTTGTACAGTCTGCATTTTGGGTCATCAGCTGATTTTTCGATCTTGTCCCTATTATTATTATTATTATTATTATTATTATTATTATTATTATTATTATTATTATTATTGTATAGTTGCTTTACTTTTCCTTTCTGAATGTGGATGACCCTGTGGCCTGTTATGAATTTGTTTGTGTGTACATAACACACACAGAGCTCTTTAAAAGACCGTAGTTGGGCCAAAATGCAGCAAATGGAGGGGGAAAAAAACCCCAAAGACAAGGCCTCCAAAGTCTTCTCTGTTCTAAGATGGGATTTCTCTGCTTTCTTTGCCTTTTCTCCCCCTCCTTCATTCCATCTCCAAAGAACAAACCGTTCCAAATGTTCCCAGTTTGAACTGGCAAGACCCTTCATCCGGACGGATGGGAAAAAAAGGGAAGAAAAACCCACCCGAGACACACAAAACGCACAGAAAGACACACAACTGGCCCCGGGGTTATTCCCGTTCACAGCAGCAACAAAAAAGAGATGTTTGTCCCAAAGATGTGAGCGCCGAGCCTCTTTCTTTCTCTCTCTTCTTCTTCCAGACGCCCAAAGGATGAACTCCAGTAACCTCGGCTGGGAAGAGGCCTTTGATGCACACACACACACACACACACACACACACACACACAGCATTTTATTAAGAAATCCTTGTTTTTCCACTGAAAAACTCAATGTCCCTCAAGGCTTTCTATGCAGGGAACCTTCTCTCTGTCTCTTTCTCCCTTCCTTTCTTTCTTCCAATCTTTTCAATTTTTCTCTTTCTTCTTCCTTTTCCTTCCTTCTTCCTATCTTCTTTCTTTCTCCTCCCTCCTTCCCTTCCTTCCTTTTTCCTTCCTTCCAATCTTTTAATAATAATAATAATAATAATAACAACAACAACAACAACAACAACAACAACAACAACAACAACAACAATACGAGTACCGGATATAGAAGGCCAAAAAGACATTGCTACCCTGAGTAAAGCTGGCTCATTGAAATGGTTCAGCCATTTTAAACATACTTTCCAAACAGCCAGGTATCTAAAGACAAAAATGCCTAAACACCTCCAGAAGGTATTTACCAGAGCTCGATTTGAGCAGCTGGATACAATAGTCATACACGGAAGGTTTAATCAAGTTCCAGACAACGAACAATTTTGTATTTGTGGAGCATCAGAGGTGGAGGATATCGCACATGTCCTGTTCGGCTGTGAATTGTATAAAAAGAGAGAGATCAATGCCTCAGGCCATACATTATTCACAAAACACACTGGGACCCACATATTAAAATTTCATTTTTGTTGGCTGGCCAGAATCCTAAAATAACACCCAAAACAGCCCTTTTCCTATTCAAAGCAACACAGCTGAGGATTGCATATTTGGAATCAATTGGGGTAAACTGTGGAGGTGATGCAGATATTTGACCTGAACGGGGTCTTGTTAACAGCTTGTTCATTTTAACTTGTTTTTTACTGTGGGTTGTATGTTGTATGTATGTCGATGTGTTAAATGTTTTGATACGGCCAATGGGCTAATCCATAAAATGTGATTTGATTTGAACAACAACAACAACAACAACAACAACAACAACAACAACAAAACTTTATTTTTCTATCCTGCCACCATCTCCCCGAAGGGACTCGGGGCAGCTAACATGGGACCAAGCCTAAAACAGAAACAAAATGTGACAAGTTAAAACCAATATAAATAACTAAAAACAGTATCTTTTTTTGTTTCTTCCTTTCTTCTTCCTTCCTCCCTCCCTTTCTTTCTTTTTCCTTCCTTTCTTTCTGTCTTTTTTCTTTTTTCCTTTCTCCTTGCTTTCTTCCTTTTTCCTTCCTTCCTTCCAGTCATTTCCCTTTTTCCTTCCTTCTTCCTTCTTCCTTCCTTTCTTTCTTCCTCTTTTCTCCCTTCCTTCCTTCCTTCCTTCCTTCCTTCCTTCCTTCCTTCCTTCCTTCCTTCCTTCCTTCCTTCCTTCCTTCCTTCCTTCTCTTCTCATCTCCTCCCTTCTTTCCTTCTCTTTCTTTTCTTCTCTCTTTTTCTCCTTCCTTCTATTCTCTCATCTCTGTCCTTTTTTCATTCTCTTCTCCCCTTTCTTTCTTTTCTTCCTTCATTCTTTCTCTTCCTTCATTCTTTCTCTTCCTTCCTTCCTTCCTTCCTTCCTTCCTTCCTTCCTTCCTTCCTTCCTTCCTTCCTTCCTTCCTTCCTTCCTTCCTTCCTTCCTCACCAGATGTGGAAAATCACCAGCGCCTTGTATTAACCTTTGGATGAAGAGAGTCTATGTTATCTATCTTATGTCGGCCGTTGAAACGTTGCGCATGGAAAATCCCCGGGGTCATGGTGACCCTCCCTTTGTGATCTGTGGGATTTGTAGTTGGCTAAGAGCCACAAAGGAAAGATATGGGCACTGGTTTTGTTCCTGGGTTAGAAATCTCATTTCGTACAAACTTGGGGAAAGTTTATTAAACGGCACAAACTCCTTTTGCAGCCCCTCCTGCTATGGCACATTTTGCTCCAGTTTTCCAATGGATATCTCATAGAGTCTCACCCAATTTGACGTAGTTTATGCCACAAAAACTCCTTTCAATGCAAGAAATGATACTTTCAAACCAGGAATTGCAATGCAGCGGAGCAGCAGATGCGACACAAGGCGCACAAGAGAGAGAGAGAGATAAACCAAAGTATATTTTATTGTTACAGATCCAAAAAGAGAGAGAGGGCGGGATGTTCAAAGAAATCTTGCACGAAGGTTACAAAAAATGTGCAGGATGTTAATTCGCCACAACGGCTGCCCTTTGGCTAAGGAGAAGACGTGGGGAAACGATAGACTCTCAGTTAACCGGCATTTAAACGATGATTTCTTTGACTATTTTTCCTACTTGTTGCTTGAGCGTTCCGGTTAACCAAGAGTCTACCATATTACGAAAAGCAGCTTTGTTAAAACAGATTGTGTTTTAATATTTATTTAAGGTATTATTTCTTCAATTATTATTTTGTTGCCGGTTGTTTGAGAGTCCCGGTTAGCTGAGAGTCTCCTGTATTGTGTTTGTAGTTAGTACATGGCATGGCGCATTGAAGCACGTCTGGAGGTCATCTTGGCTTTTGCTGGTTAACTGAGAACTCTGGGTAACTGGGAGCTCTAGTTAACAGAGAGTTCCAGTTACTTGGCAGTTCTGGTGAACTGATAATTGTGGTTAATTGAGAGCTCTGGTTAACTGAAACTTCTGGTTATCAGGAAGTTTTGGTTAACTGAGAGTCCCAGTTAACTGAGAGTTCCGGTTAACTGGCAGTATCGAATTAACTGAGTGTTCCGGTTGACTGAGATTACTAGAAGGTTCTAGTTAACTGAGAGGATTCTGGTTACCTGAGATTTCCAGTTAACTGAGTGTCCTGGTTAACTTAGACTTCTGGTTACCAGAGTGTGTTCTGTTTAACTGAGAGTTTCATTTAACCAAGAGTCCCAGTTAACCGAGAGCTCTGATTAACTGAAACTTTTGGTTAAGTGAGACTTCTGGTTGTCAGAGAGAGTTCTGGCTAACTGAGAATACCGGTTAATGGAGAGCTGTGGTTAACTGGGATTTCTGGTTACCCAAGAGAGTTCTGGCTAACTGAAAGTGTTCTGGTTACCAGAGTGTTATGGTTAACTGAGAGTCCCAGTTAATTGAGTGCCCTGGCTAACTGAGACTTCTGGTTAACTGAGAGTCCAGTTCTGGTTAACTGAGACTTTTGGTTAATTGTGATTTCTGCTTGTCCAATGGATTTCTGGCTAACTGAAAGTGTTCTGGTTACCAGAGTGTTCTGGTTGACTGAGAGTTACAGTTAATCGAGAGCCCTGGCTAACGGAGACTTCTGGTTAACTGAGAGTACGGTTTTGGTTAACGGAGACTTCTGGTTAACTGAGAGTACCATTTTGGTTAACTGAGACTTCTAATTAATTGCGATTTCTGCTTGTGCAAGAGTGTTCTGACTAACTGAGATTCCCAGTTAATTGGGAGCCCTGGCTAACTGAGACTTCTGGTTAACTGAGAGTCCCATTTTGGTTAACTGAGACTCCTGGTTAACTGAGGGTCCCGTTCTGGTTAACTGAGACTTTTGGTTAATTGCGATTTCTGCTTGTCCAGTGGAGTTCTGGCTAACTGAGATTCCCAGTTAAGGGATAATTCCGGTTAAGTGAGAGTTCTGGTTAAGGGAGAGTCTGCTGTGGTGGGTGTGTGTGTGAGGAGGGTGCCAGGTAGGAGGAGAGAGCGAGTGAGCGAGGGAGCGTGGGGTTAGTGCCAAGGAGTCCCGGAGGGCCAGGCCGGCTTCCTTCCGTGCGCATGTGCAGGCACATGCCTTGTGCCTGGCTCAGGCCTGGAGGGCCTTGACCTTCTCAACCAGGGCCTGGACCTGGGAGGAGACGTCCTCCAGGAAGGGGGCGAACCACTGGCGCAGGGCCTGGGCGGCCTGGTCGAAGGAGCCCTGCACCTCCTGGGCCCTCTGGCGCAGCTGCTCGTGGAGCTCGGCGGCGCGCCCGCTCAGCTGCTGGTGCACCATGCTGCCCTGCTCGCCCACGGCCTGGCCCAGGGCCTGCAGCCGCTGCTGCCCGCGCTCCCGCAGGGTGGCCAGGTAGGGCTCCAGGCCCTGGCGCACGGCCTCCACCTTCTCGTCGGTGCTGGCGCGCACCTCCCGGGCGTACTCGGCCATCTTGCGGCGCAGCTCCTCCGTGTCCTTGGCCAGGCGCTTCTTCAGCTTGCGCAGGAAGAGCCCCAGCTGGGAGCGCACTACCTCCAGGTTGTGGTCCAGCATCAGCCGGGCGTCGCTGGTGTACTGCACGAGCTTGCCCTTGGTCTCCTCCATGTCCGAGCGCAGCTTCTCCGACAAGGCCGACACCTCGCTGCTCAGGCGCTGCTGCGCGTCCTGCGCATACGGGCCAAACTTGGAGCGCAGGTCCTCCGTGTACTGGTCCAGCTCCGCCATGGTGTCCGTGATGAGGCCGCTGCAGAGAAACAACATAATAATAATAATAATAATCATCATCATCATCATTCACTGCACCCTCGCAGTGATATTGACCGGCTATATCTGCCTAGAAGATCAGGGGGCAGAGGACTCTTACAAGTCAAACAAGCAGACAAAGAAGAAGAACATGCCCTGGCAGAATATGGAAAGCAAAGTGAAGAACCTGCTTTGATTGAAGTCAAAAACCAGAAACTCCTCAAAGCACAACAGACAAAAATCAGTACAAGAAAACCGCACTACAAACTAGAGCTGACAGCTGGCACAACAAAACACTGCATGGAATGTTCCTTGACAAAATTGAAGGAAAAGCTGACAAGGAGAAGACCTGGCTCTGGCTCACAAATGGGACCCTGAAGAAGGAGACAGAAGGCCTGATCCTTGCAGCCCAGGAGCAAGACATCAGGACAAAGGCCATTCAGGCCAAGATCGAAAAATCAGCTGTTGACCCAAAATGCAGACTCTGCAAGGAAACCGATGAAACCATGGATCATATCCTCAGCTGCTGTAAGAAAATCGCACAGACAGACTACAAACAGAGGCACAACCAGGCTGCAATAAATCACTCTGACCATGAGGTCATGAGTTCGAGGCCAGCCCGTGGCGGGGTGAGCATCCATCAATTAAAAATAAAAAATAGTCCCTGCTCGTTGCTGACCTAGCAACCTGAAAGATAGTTGCATCTATCAAGTAGGAAATAAGTTACCACTTATAAAAGTGGGGAGGCAGGTTTAACTAATTTACGACCTGGAATGAGGAAGTGCCGTCAGAGTGGATGATGAAGCAGCTGCTCCCCCCGGTGGCCAGAATCGAACATCCCCTCAGGAGAAGGTTAAATTGCCTCTGTGTCTGTCTGTCTCTGTCTCGGTTCGATGGGCATTGAATGTTTGCCCTATATGTACATAATGTGATCCGTCCTGAGTCCCCTTCGGGGTGAGAAAGAAGGGTGGAATATAAATGCTGTAAATAAGTAAATAAATAAACAATGTGGCCCAAATGATTCATTGGAACTTATGCCTCAAGTACCACCTCCCAGCAGTAAAGAACTGGTGGGATCACAAACCTGGTGGGATCCCACATACCCGGGACCCCTGTAGACTTGGGACTTCATTTGGACTTTACTTTCGAAGACTTTTTTGAGAGTGGCGCTCCATCATTAATTTTTATGGAAGATATTTTCATTGACTATGTATCCCTGAAGCCTATATACATTGGAACCAATATCAGACTTGGATAACTTTTGTGTTAGAGCTGTTGCTCCTTTTCATTTTGTCTGGTAGTGCCAAATTGAGCTTTGTACGGGGAACTTTAATAATATTATATGTTACTAGCTGTGCCCGGCCACGTGTTGCTGTGGCAAAGTGGTGGTGGTATTGGTTAAAAATTGTTGTGTAATTTTTAGTTGACTTTATTTGCATTTTTTAATTAATTTTATTGTAAGTTATATTTTTATTTATTATATTTTATTATTTTCTTGTATTGTTTTTAGTTATTTTCTGTTATTATAGTATTTTATTGTATTAATTTTTTAGTGTTTTTTATTATTTTTTATTGGGTTGCTAGGAGACCAAGTTGGAGGAACTTAGCCTTCTAACTGGCAGCAATTGGATAAAAGCAATTATTCCTCTCTCTCTAATTAGGACTTTATTTTTCTTTTCTTTTTGTTGTATCAACCTAGAGGCGTGGATGATGGGTTGTGTTGTCAAATTTCGAGGTTGAGGGGCCTGTAGTTTTGTTGTTTTGTGGGTCGCCGTGATGCCATCACTCTTTTATATATATATAGATTTGGACATATTTTCTTTGTACATAGACTATCTTGTGTTTGTGTAGATACTTTACAAGCATTCTGGGATTTTGTATAGTACAATGTGATCCGCCCTGAGTCCCCTTCGGGGTGAGAAAGGAGGGCAGGATATAAAATACTGTAAGTAAATAAATAAAAGCAAAGGGACTCACTCCAGTTCCTTGCTAAGCTGGGAACTCTTGATCTGAGCCGTGACATCGTCGGCCGCGTTTCCCACTTGGGAGACGTAGTCCCAAAAGGATTCCACGGTTTCCTCCCATTTGGTTTTGGCCTCGTCTTGGATCAGCGGGTTGGCCCAGGAGCCTGGATGGGAAAGAGAAGAAAGGAGCAAGGCTCAGGGATCAAGCCGGGATTACAGGATGCTGCACAATTTCTGATCCCTTGAATGGATTTCTGATCCATTTCCTCATTGGTTCTTTCATTAAAAAACATGGGAAAAGTTTAGGAAACTGCCAAAACTTGGCACATCATAGCAGCACATTTTGCGCTAGTTTTGCAATGAATATCTCATCGTGTTGTCGAAGGCTTTCATGGCCGGAATCACTGGGTTGCTGTGACTTCTCTGAGCTGTCTGGCCAAGTTCCAGAAGCACTCTCTCCTGACATTTTGCCCACATCTATGGCAGACGTTGGAAACTTGGCAAGTTGGGTTTATATATACCGTATATACTCGAGTATAAGCCTAGTTGTTCAGACTGAAAAAGCCTCCCTCGGCTTATACTTGGGTGAGGGTCCTGGTTGGCTTATACTTGGGTCAGCTTATACTCGAGAATATATGGTACATTTATTAATTTTCTCTATTATTATTGGAATTATTACATTTACTATTTTTCTCTATTATTGTTACTATTACATTTATTTTACTCCATTTTTATTACAGTAGAGTCTCACTTTTACCTATGGATATAGATATGGATTTGGATATAGATAGAGATTTGGATATAGATATGGATATGGATTTGGATATAGACATAGATATGAATATAGATATGGATATAGATATGGATTTGGATATGGATATGGATATAGATATGGATATAGATATGGATTTGGATATAAATATGGATATAGATATAGATATGGATATAGATATGGATTTGGATATAGATAGAGATTTGGATATAGATATGGATATGAATTTGGATATAGACATAGATATGAATATAGATATGGATATAGATATGGATTTGGATATGGATATGGATATAGATATGGATATAGATATGGATTTGGATATAAATATGGATATAGATATAGATATGGATATAGATATGGATTTGGATATAGATATAGATTTGGATATAGATATGGATATGGATTTGGATATAGACATAGATATGAATATAGATATGGATATAGATATGGATTTGGATATGGATATGGATATAGATATGGATATAGATATGGATTTGGATATAAATATGGATATAGATATAGATATGGATATAGATATGGATTTGGATATAGATAGAGATTTGGATATAGATATGGATATGGATTTGGATATAGACATAGATATGAATATAGATATGGATATAGATATGGATATGGATATAGATATGGATATAGATATGGATTTGGATATAAATATGGATATAGATATAGATATGGATATAGATATGGATTTGGATATAGATAGAGATTTGGATATAGATATGGATATGAATTTGGATATAGATATGAATTTGGATATGGATATGGATATAGATATGGATATAGATATAAATATGAATATAGACATAGATATGGATATAGATATGGATTTGGATATAGATATAGATATAAATTTGGATATGGATATAGATATGGATATAGATATAAATATCAATATAGATATAGATATGGATTTAGATATTAATTTGGATATGGATATGAATATAGATATGGATTTGGATATGGATATAAATATGAATATAGATATAGATTTGGATATAGATATGGATTTGGATATGGATATAGATATGGATATAGATATAAATATGAATATAGATATAGATATGAATATAGATATGGATTTGGATATGGATATAGATATGGATATAGATATAGCTATGAATATAGATATGGATTTGGATATGGATATGGATATATATATGGATATAGATATAAATATGAATATAGATATAGATATGGATATAGATATGGATTTGGATATGGATATGGATATAGATATGGATATAGATATGGATTTGGATATAAATATGGATATAGATATAGATATGGATATAGATATGGATTTGGATATAGATAGAGATTTGGATATAGATATGGATATGGATTTGGATATAGACATAGATATGAATATAGATATGGATATAGATATGGATATGGATATAGATATGGATATAGATATGGATTTGGATATAAATATGGATATAGATATAGATATGGATATAGATATGGATTTGGATATAGAGATTTGGATATAGATATGGATATGAATTTGGATATAGATATGAATTTGGATATGGATATGGATATAGATATGGATATAGATATAAATATGAATATAGACATAGATATGGATATAGATATGGATTTGGATATAGATATAGATATAAATTTGGATATGGATATAGATATGGATATAGATATAAATATCAATATAGATATAGATATGGATTTAGATATTAATTTGGATATGGATATGAATATAGATATGGATTTGGATATGGATATAAATATGAATATAGATATAGATTTGGATATAGATATGGATTTGGATATGGATATAGATATGGATATAGATATAAATATGAATATAGATATAGATATGAATATAGATATGGATTTGGATATGGATATAGATATGGATATAGATATAGCTATGAATATAGATATGGATTTGGATATGGATATGGATATATATATGGATATAGATATAAATATGAATATAGATATAGATATGGATATAGATATGGATTTGGATATGGATATAGATATAAATACAGATATGAATATAGATATGAATATAGATATGGATATAGATATAGATATGGATATAGATAAAGGTTTGGATATAGATATGGATTTGGATATGGACATAGACATAGATATGGATATAGATATGGATTTGGATATGGATATAGATATGGATATAGATATATGCCCCACTTGCCGCATTTCCAACAGACCTCTGAGGATGCCTGCCATAGATGTGGGTGAAACTTCAGGAGAGAATGCTTCTAGAATATGGCCAGACATCCCGGAAAGCTCACAGCAAAAATATCTCGCATCATTGAGTCTCCACTTATTCAACATAGTTTGTGCCACAAAAGCAAAGCTTCTGCAGTAGAACAACTGCTTTCAAAGTCAGGACCGCACAATTAAGCAGGAAATAACACTTTCAAACCAGGAACAGATTTTTTCCGAATTGTGTTACACAGTGTTATCAGTGAAGGAGTCTATTTTGGAGTGTCTTTATATCAATGTATGGCAATATACTCACTGCTCAGCAGCACGGCTGCGAAAAACAGGGCCAAAGACTTCATGGTGACTGTTCAGCTGCATTTGGGAAAGAAATGGGAAAAATAAATTGAGTCAAAGGCTGGGATAAAAGGAAAAACTCATCCGAAGAGGGCAAGGGTGCACCTACACTGTGGAGTTAATGCAGTTTTGCACCACTTTAAGCATCATGGCTCAATGCTATGGAAGAATGGTATTTGTAGTTTGGGGAAGCACCTGAACTTTAGCAAAGAAGGATAGACATTGGAAAACGATGACTCCCCGGAAACAGCATTACTGTATTAACAGCTTCAAAGCCTGGCTGTTTCCTGCCTGGGGGAATCCTTTGTCGGGAGGTGTTAGCTGGCCCTGATTGTTTCATTGTTTATTTATTTATTTTATTTATTTGCATCACTTTTGCCCCACCCTTCTCACCCGGAGGGACTCAGGGCGGCTTACAACAGTCGGCAATTATATTGCCCAAAATACATTCAACAAAACAGTAACGGAATCCGTAAACAATAAAACAGTACCGCATTAATTAAAACTCTAATTAAACACTCTGTTAAACCGTGAATTATAAAATTTAAAATGCATATATACTTAAGTTTGTCCACATGCCTGGATTTCCCCTGTTTTTTTTTAGTGTTGATATTTATTTAGCTAACACCTACCAACAAAGGGTGCCCCCAGGCAGGAAGCAAACAGGCTTCGAAGCTGAAAGGCCATTCAATGTGAGTCAAGGTGGCCAATGGCAACATTCACACTTGCCTCAGACAGACAAAAGTTCTTTTTTTCTCCCACCCTGGGCATCATTACACAGAGATATATACAAAACCCACTTGCCTAGTTTCCAACTAGGCAAACGTCAGGAGAGAATGCTGCTGGAACATGGCCAGACAGCCCAGAAAACTCACAGCAACCCTGTGAGGCTATGAAAGCCTTCGACAACACAAGGCT
Organism: Anolis carolinensis; assembly: GCF_035594765.1. Lineage (NCBI taxonomy): Eukaryota > Metazoa > Chordata > Lepidosauria > Squamata > Anolidae > Anolis > Anolis carolinensis. The sequence continues at coordinate 2,032,541 of NW_026943821.1, read as the reverse complement.
AAAGACATTGTAAAAGGATGACTCCCATTCCCAGGAATAATAATAATAATAATAATAATAATAATAATAATTATTATTATTATTATTATTATTATTATTATTATTATATTATATTTTAATGCTATTATGGATATATATAATTATTATATTGTAATACTATTATATATATTGTATTACAGTATAGCCTCACTTATCCAACATAAACGGGCCAGCAGAACGTTGGATAAGCGAATATGTTGGATAATAAGGAGGGATTAAGGAAAAACCTATTAAACATCAAATTAGGTTATGATTTTACAAATTAAGCACCAAAACATCATGTTATACAACAAATTTGACAGAAAAAGTAGTTCAATACGCACGAATGCTATTACTGTATTTACGAATTTAGCACCAAAATAAATTGAAAACATTGACTACAAAAATGCGTTGGATAATCCAGAATGTTGGATAAGTGAGACTCTACTGTACTTGTATTTTATTATATTTCAATACCATTATTTGTATTATATTTTAATACTATTATAATATAATACCCTTAGTTATCTATTATATTTTAATATTATCACTTATATTTTATTATATAAATGTAGTAAATAAATAAATAAATATTATATTGTTATATTTTAATACTATTACTTACCTAATATGTCTCAGTTGTTATATTTTAACCTTATGAGACCCAAAGTGGATCACAACATTTTTTTTAAAAAGCCATGCAATTCACAATCGACTATGTATATATATTAAAATAATAGAATTAAAGATACACAACATTGATTCAAAGCAGAGCAGACCAGGCATGGGCAAACTTGGGCCCTCCAGGTGTTTTGGACTACAACTCCCACAATCCCTAACAGCCGGTAGGCTGTTAGGGATTGTGGGAGTTGTAGTCCAAAACACCTGGAGGGCCCAAGTTTGCCCGTGCCTGGTATAGAAGCAAAGAATCAATCCCAGACTTAACCATTGGACCCCAAAAAGCTTCCCATTAAACCCATTAAACTCCTGAACCCAATCTGCATCCAATGCTGGAATTTTAAAAAAATTCCAGACAATGAATTTAACTCAATTCAATTATGGACTTGTTTGGAACAAGACCGGTTTCCAGCTCTCCATCATTCCCTCCTTTACCTTTCTCCTTGCTGCTGGACCCCAGGGAAATTGTGTCCGGACAGTCCAAGAGTCCAGATTTAAATAGCTGGCCCAGCTGGACTGGAAGGAGGGAAAGGGAAGAAAGGAAGGAGGGAGGGAAGGAGGCGGGACCGGCAAAGTCAGCAGCTGGAGAGCCAAGGAAAAAGTGCCAAAGTGGTGACCCCGGGGACAAAGGTCCGGCTCCAGCATCACACGCTACTGCAAAAGTCTTAACCCTGAGATCACCGGAGGAGGACAAAAGAACCAGTCATCCATCCATCCATCCATTCATTAGAGATGTGCACGAAAAAAATTTCCGTCGTTTCCTTCGTGCTATCATTTCGTCTACACAAAACGAATGGTGAAATTTTCATAGGAAACGAGAGGCAGCACGAAAACGAAAGCCGCAGTCATCGTGCTTGCTCGCGTTTTCCTTTCGTACTGACAGAGAGCTGCTTTCCCAATAATAATAATAATAATAATAATAATAATAATAATAATAATAATAAGACCTGGCTCTGGCTCACGAATGGGACCCTGAAGAAGGAGACAGAAGGCCTGATCCTTGCAGCCCAGGAGCAAGACATCAGGACAAAGGCTATTAATAATAATAATAATAATAATAATAATAATAATAAGACCTGGCTCTGGCTCACGAATGGGACCCTGAAGAAGGAGACAGAAGGCCTGATCCTTGCAGCCCAGGAGCAAGACATCAGGACAAAGGCAATTAATAATAATAATAATAATAATAATAATAATAATAATAATAATAATAATAAGACCTGGCTCTGGCTCACGAATGGGACCCTGAAGAAGGAGACAGAAGGCCTGATCCTTGCAGCCCAGGAGCAAGACATCAGGACAAAGGCAATCAAGGTCAAAATCGAAAAATCAGCTGATGACCCAAAATGCAAACTGTGCAAGGAAACCGACGAAACCATTGATCATCTCCTCAGCTGCTGTAAGAAAATCGCACAGACAGACTACAAACAGAGGCACAACTATGTGGCCCAAATGATTCATTGGAACTTATGCCTCAAGTACCACCTCCCAGCAGCAAAGAACTGGTGGGATCACAAACCTGCAAAAGTATTGGAAAATGAGCACGCAAAGATACTGTGGGACTTCCGAATCCAGACTGACAAAGTTCTGGAACACAACACACCAGACATCACAGTTGTGGAAAAGAACAAGGTTTGGATCATTGATGTTGCCATCCCAGGTGACAGTCGCATAGATGAAAAACAACAGGAAAAACTCAGCCGCTATCAGGACCTCAAGATTGAACTGCAAAGACTCTGGCAGAAACCAGTGCAGGTGGTCCCGGTGGTGATGGGCACACTGGGTGCCGTGCGAAAAGATCTCAGCTGGCATTTGGAAACAATAGACATTGACAAAATCACCATCTGCCAACTGCAAAAGGCCACCCTACTGGGATCTGCACACATCATCAGAAAATACATCACACAGTCCTAGACACTTGGGAAGTGTTCGACTTGTGGTTTTGCGAAACGAAATCCAGCATATCTATCTTGTTTGCTGTGCCATACAACGTCATTGTGTTGATAATAATAATAATAATAAGTAAACTGATGAAACCATTGATCATATCCTCAGCTGCTGTAAGAAAATCGCACAGACAGATATTGACAAAAAACAACAGAAAAAACTCAGCCGCTCTCAGGACCTCAAGCTTGAACTGCAAAGATTCTGGCAGAAACCAGTGCAGGTGGTCCCGGTGGTGATGGGCACACTGGGTGCCGTGCCAAAAGATCTCAGCCGGCATTTGGAAACAATAGACATTGACAAAATCACGATCTGCCAACTGCAAAAGGCCACCCGACTGGGATCTGGCCGCATCATCCGAAAATACATCACACAGTCCTAGAAGTGTTTGACTTGTGGTTTTGTGATATGAAATCCAGCATATCTATCTTGTTTGCTGTGACATACAATATAATAATAATAATAGAAACCAGTGCAGGTGGTCCCGGTGGTGATCGGCATATTGGGTGCCGTGCCAAAAGATCTCAGCCGGCATTTGGAAACAATAGGCATTGACAAAATCACGATCTGCCAACTGCAAAAGGCCACCCGGCTGGGATCTGGCCGCATCATCTGAAAATACATCACACAGTCCTAGAAGTGTTTGACTTGTGGTTTTGTGATATGAAATCCAGCATATCTATCTTGTTTGCTGTGACATACAACATTGTTGTGTCAATAATAATAATAATAATAATAATAATAATAATAATAATAATAGTAATAATAATAATACATCACACAGTCCTAAACGCTTGGGAAGTGTTCGACTTGTGATTTTGCGAAATCCAGCATATCTATCTTGTTTATTATTATTATTATTATTATTATTTGCTTATTATAATTATAATTATTATTATTGTAAGAGAGTCCCAGTTCATTCTCTGCAATCCCATTTTTTTGGCCGCTGTTAAAACGTCCCGGTTTCTCTCTCCGACTTTCCCCCTTTTTATCCTCAGCTCATTTCAAATTGCAAAAGCAGCCTCGAGAAATGACATTTGCCCACAGTCTTCTTCCATCCTGATGCCAACACGGCATTTGTTTCCGTAACCTTCCGCATCCCATCCATTGCTTTGCCAAGTGAAATACTTCGTACTTTTGGACTCTGTTTTCTCCCCTCCTGACAACAAGGGAACGCCACGTTTGTTGGTTCGGGTGGCAAGAAGATAACGCTCGATATCTGACCCTGTGGTCCTTCACAACAATAAAAGAACTTGATATGTGTGTGTGTGTGTGTGTCTAAGATCTCCAAGAGCTTGGAAAGGAATCTAAAAATGTGTTTGGGGCTCTGCAAGGAAATAAAGGGTCAGACGGAAGAGTTTGCAGGCTAGAAATCTGGGAACTGGAGGGAGATGTACTGTATATATTCAAGTATAAGCCTAGTTTTTCAGCCCTTTTTTAGGGCGGAAAAAGCTCCCCTCGGCTTATACTCGAGTGAGGGTCCTGGCCGGCTTCTATTCAGGCCGGCTTATACTTGAGTATATAGGTATTCAGAGTTGAACAGTCTTGTTTTATTAAAGTCTTATTATTATCTTAAGTTACAGTTTTATATAAATATTCAAAAACATTTAACCTACTGATGCCTCAAAAATGCAATTTTATTAATATCTATTTTTATTTTTGAATTTGACCCGTAGCTGCTGCATTTCCCACCCTCGTCTTATACTCGAGTCAATGGGTTTTCCCAGTTTTTGTGGTAAAATTAGTTCCCTCGGCTTATATTCGGTACTAGCTGTGCCCGGCCACGCGTTGCTGTGGCAAAGTGGTGGTGGTATTGGTTAAAAATTGTTGTGTAATTTTTATTTGACGTTATTTGTATTTTTTAATTAATTTTATTGTAAGTTATCTTTTTATTTATTATATTTTATTATTTTCTTGTATAATTTTTAGTTATTTTTTGTTATTATGGTATTTTATTGTATTCATTTTTTAGTGTTTTTTATTATTTTTATTGGGTTGCTAGGAGACCAAGTTGGAGGAGCGTAGCCTTCTAACTGGCAGCAATTGGATAAAAGCAATTATTCCTCTCTCTCTAATTAGGACTTTATTTTTCTTTTCTTTTTGTTGTATCAACCTAGAGGCGTGGATGATGGGTTGTGTTGTCAAATTTCGAGGTTGAGGGGCCTGTAGTTTTGTTGTTTTGTTGGTTGCCGTGATGCCATCACTCTTTTATATATATAGATATACGGTAGTTCTTCTTTGGGGGAAAAGTGATGCCATTATTTTGCCCCCTTTTCATGCCCTGAAATCTCACATCTGACCTATTTGCTGCCACGGGTTGCGAGTTCAGATGCTGCTGGGTCACAAGTCAACCCTGTTGTTTTCACACTCCGGCCGCAGTCTGGACATGCAACGGGGATGGATGGACATTTCCCCGAGGCAGCAAAATGCTTTGCATTGACTATGGTGCAATCTGCATGTGATTTCAGGATTGAGAGATAAAACAAGCCCCGAAAGCCCCTTCCTTTGGGTTCTTTTGCATGACTCAGAAGCGAACTCTCATCGCTCCCACGCAGACAAACTTCTGCAAAGAAAAGGGCAAGTCGGCACATCTGGCTTTTCATGTCCTGATGCTAAATAATGATACGTCCCATACCTTCCAAGATTCTGCAGATTGTAATAGTGACCTGGATGGGCAAGCAGTGTTCAGCATAACAATCTAGTATCTCTCTATCTATCTATACACATAATACAAGTGAAAATATGTGTGTGTGTGGCTTTCATCCTAGATTTTCTGTTTTTCCTCCACCACAGACATCCCATTGGTGTCACCCCAAAGGAGATTCTTCGGAGAATGCAAGCAGTTTATGGTGACTGTGTTGATGTGAGTCCTGTGAGTGGTTGGGCGAGTAAGTTTAAAGATGTTGAGGTGGGAACATCTGACTTGCGTGACTTCCGAGTTTCACATATTGATTCAGGACGATCGTCGTATCGCTCAGAGAGAAATTTCAAGCATAATCGGCATTTCACCAGAACGTGTGGGTCACATAATTGCTTTGCTTGGCCGTCGGAAGATCTGTGCATGATGGGTCCTGTGAGACGTCGGATGCGGAAACAGAGTGTCGACTTCTTCTGTGACGGCTTCAGAAAACTTGTTCATCGTGGGCAGAAATGTATCCAAATGTCTGGTGATGATGTGGAAAAGTGAATAGTGGTCGTTAGAGCACATTCTAAGGATTATTTCTGCGTTTGATTTATTAAAAAATTCCCATCCAAATCCAAGTAACGAAGGTGGAGGCATTATTTTTCATTCAACCCTTGTTGATGGATGAAATCATTAGAGAGTGACAGTGAGAGAGACTGAGATTGTAGCTGATAGATAGATAGATAGATAGATAGATAGATAGATGATAGATAGATAGATGATAGATGATAGATAGATAGATAGATAGATAGATAGATGATAGATAGATATAGATAAATAGATAGATAGATAGATAGATAGATAGAGATAGATAAATAGATAGATAGATAGATGATAGATAGAGATAGATAGATAGATAGATAGATAGATGATAGATAGAGATAAATAGATAGAGATAGATAGATAGATGATATATAGAGATAGATAGATAGATAGATAGATAGATAGATAGATAGATGATAGATAGATAGATAGATAGAGATAAATAGATAGATAGATAGATAGATAGATAGATAGATGATAGAGATAGATAGATAGATAGATAGATAGATAGATAGATAGATAGATAGATAGATAGATAGACAGATAGATAGAGATAAATAGATGATAGATAGAGATAGATAGATAGATAGATAGATAGATAGATAGATAGATAGATAGATAAATCTATCCACCTATCCTGCAAACTTTCCAGTAACTTTTCCACAGGATAGATGGATGATATTAGATAGATGATAAATAGATAGATAGATAGATAGATAGATAGATAGATAGATAGATACTAGATAGATAGACAGACCTAGCCTGCAAACTGTCCTAACTGTTCCGGCACAGAATAAATGTGTGTGTATAAAGATTTCATTGATGGATAACGGATGAAATAGATGGACAGATTCTTATTTTTGTGTCCATTGAAAGGATTTGCGTTTTTGAAAAGGATGGATGGAATGAACAGAAAGATAGATGCTTATTTTTGTATTCAATGAAAGGATTTGTGCTACTGTGGAGTTCAAAGGATGGATGGATGGAAAGATTCTTATTGTCTGCGCAAAGACCTTGGAAAGTTTGCAGGACAGATGGATGAAACAGACGGATAGATAGGGAGATGATAGAGTCTTATTTTGTGACCAATGAGAATTCACAGGATAGATGAAGTCATTAGATATAGATAGATAGATAGATAGATAGATAGATAGATAGATAGATAGATAGATAGATGATAGATAGATAGATTGATTTTGTATTTGATTAAAGGAATTCAACTGTGGAGTCCATAGGATGGATGATCGTGGTGTGCATTCATATGAAATTGCTGTTAATTTTGTGTAGTTTCATTCATGTCGTCTCATTTTCGTATTCGTGTCCCACTAAAAAAATGGGTGGAAATTTTGTCTGGCTAACAAAAAAAACCAAAAATTTTTGGACCATTGGCTGCAATGTTTTCCCAGTTTTTTGTGGTAAAATTAGGTGCCTTGGCTTATATTCGGGTCAGCTTATACTCGAGTATATATGTTGTTGTTGTTATTATTATTATTATTATTATTATTATTATTATTATTATTATTATTTTATTATATTATGACACAGCAAACAAGATAGATATGCTGGATGTCGTATCACAAAACCACAACTCGAACACTTCCCAAGTGTCTAGGACTGTGTGATGTATTTTTGGATGATGCGTGCAGATCCCAGCAGGGTGGCCTTTTGCAGTTGGCAGATCGTGATTTTGCCAATGTCTATTGTTTCCAAATGCCGGCTGAGTTCTTTTGGCATGGCACCCAATGTGCCCATCACCACCGGGACCACCTGCACTGGTTTCTGCCAGAGTCTTTGCAGTTCAATCTTGAGGTCCTGATAGCAGCTGAGTTTTTTCTGTTGTTTTTCGTCAATGCGACTGTCACCTGGGATGGCGACATCAATGATCCAAACCCTTTTCTTTTCCACAACTGTGATGTCTGGTGTGTTGTGTTCCAGAACTTTGTCAGTCTGGATTCGGAAGTCCCACAGCATCTTTGCGTGCTCATTTTCCAATACTTTTGCAGGTTTGTGATCCCACCAGTTCTTTGCTGCTGGGAGGTGGTACTTGAGGCAAAAGTTCCAATGAATCATTTAGGCCACATAGTTGTGCCTCTGTTTGTAGTCTGTCTGTGCAATTTTCTTACAGCACCTGAGGATATGATCAATGGTTTCATCAGTTTCCTTGCACAGTCTGCATTTTGGGTCAGCAGCTGATTTTTCGACCTTGGCCTGAATTGCCTTTGTCCTGATGTCTTGCTCCTGGGCTGCAAGGATCAGGTCTTCTGTCTCCTTCTTCAGGGTCCCATTCGTGAGCCAGAGCCAGGTCTTCTCCTTATCAGCTTTTCCTTCAGTTTTGTCAAGGAACTTTCACACAAAGTTTTGTTGTGCCAGCTGTCAGCTCTAGTTTGTAGTGCAGTTTTCTTGTACTGATTTTTTGTCTGCTGTGCTTTGAGGAGTTTCTGATTTTTGACTTCAATCAAAGCAGGTTCTTCACTTTGCTTATTATTATTATTATTATTATTATTATTATTATTATTATTATTATTTCCTGCTTTTATTTCTTGACGCAGGACAGAAACTTGCCCAAAATGCCACTTGATCCCCTTCTGTTGTGTTTCCGCATGCACCTCTCCCAAAACTTCCTACGAATGGGCCGAGTTCAAGGTAGGTTGCATCTACACGATGTCGATTTAATGCAGTTTGATTCCACTTTAACTGCTTTGTTTGCTGAGGCCACAGCCCTCAAGACTTTACAAAACGACCACTCCCAGGATCCCGCAGCATTGAGCCGCAGCACTTTAAAGTGGTGCCAAACTGAATTAACTCTGCAGTGTAGATGCACCCAGGATGATGGCTCAGCTGCCCCAGCTGTTTTGCTTTCTTTGCAAGAAATCGCATTCCCTCCTCCTCCGTTTTCTCTATGTCACCGTGAGCCTCTGCTGGTATCGCCCCGACCTTTGGTCTGAATGCTTTGGGGGTTATTTGGGGTCATGGCTTGCCATGAGAGTCACGCAGCTGGCCGGGAGCCATTGGTGTGCTTTGCTTTTCTGCTTTGAGAGAGGATTTTCCCAGCGTTTGAGGCCGAACGCAGGCCTAGCCAAAGCCAGAGACGCCTGGGATTGACAGATTAGCAGAGCCATGCAAAAACCCATCCCATATTGCACCAAATGCATCAAATATTGAAGCATGAATGCAGTTCAACACCACTTTCCCTGGTCAATGCGATGGGATGCTGGGAGTAATAGGAAAAGCCTATTAAACATCAAATTAGGTTATGATTTTACAAATTAAGCACCAAAACATCATGCTTTACAACAAATGGATAGAAAAAGCAGTTCAGTACATAATAACGTTGTGCAATAATTACTGTATTTATGAATTTAGCACCAAAATTTTGCAATTTAATGAAAAATTGACAACAAAAAATTTGACTACTAAAAGGCAAACTGCATTGGATAATACAGAACCTTAGAGAAGCGGAGCTTGGATAAGCAAGACTCTCTCTCTCTCTCTCTCTCTATCTATCTATATATATAAAAGAGTGATGGCATCACGGCGACCCACAAAACAACAAAACTACAGGCCCCCCAACCTCAAAATTTGACAACACAACCCAACATCCACGCTTCTAGGTTGATACAAAAAAAAAGAAAAGAAAAATAAAGTCCTATTTAGAGAGAGAGGAATAATTGCTCTTATCCAATTGCTGCCAGTTAGAAGGCTACGCTCCTCCAACTTGGTCTCCTAGCAACCCAATAAAAATAATAAAAAACACTAAAAAATAATTAAAAACACTAAAAAATTAATACACTAAAATACCATAATAACAAAAAAATAACTAAAAATTATACAAGAAAATAATAAAATATAACAAATAAAAAGATAACTTACAATAAAATTAATTAAAAATACAAATAACGTCAAATAAAAATGACACAACAATTTTTAACCAATACCACCACCACTTTGCCACAGCAACGCGTGGCCGGGCACAGCTAGTATATATATATATACTGTATATACTTGAGTGTAAGCCTAGTTTTTCAGCCCTCTTTTTAAGACTGAAAAAGCCCCCCTCAGCTTATACTCGGGTGAGGGTCCTGGTTGGCTTATATTTGAGTCACCTTATATTCAATAATATATGGTAGATTCATTATTTTTCTTTATTATTATTGGTATTGTTACATTTATTATTTTTCTCTATTATTGTTGCTACTATTACATTTATTTTACTCTGTTTTTATTATTAATAATACATTTATTATTTCACTCTGATCTTATTATTATTATTGCATTTATTATTTTACTCCATTTATTATTACATGTATTATTTTCCTGTATTTATTATTATTATTATTATTACATGTATTATTTTACTCTATTATTATTAAAAGGATACATAAGCACATTGGCATTGAAGAAGATGAAAATGATGATTTGATCAGAGTTGGACAGTCTTATCTTAAATTTGAGCTTGATGTAAATATTCAAAAACATTTAACCCACGGATGCCTCAATTAATGTAATTTATTGGTATCTGTTTTTATTTCTGAAATTTACCACTCTTGGCTTATACTGGAGTCAATGATTTCCCAGGTTTTTTTTGTGTGGTAAAATTAGGTGTCTCAGCTTATATTCGGGTCGGCTTATACTCGAGTATATACGGTACTTTGATAAAATCCTGGGTTGGCTCCTAAAAGGAATTGGGCCAAAGAAAGTGTCAGAGGTGTCAGATACATAGTAGTAATAATAATAATAATAATAATAATAATAATAATAATAATAATAATAATAATAAACTTTATTTATATACCACCTGTAAGGGACTATGAACGACTGAGGCTCCTTCAGGCGGGGGGGGGGGGGGGGGATCTTTTTATCCCACCCACTGCCCCAAATTTGTAAAGAACTAATATTGACTGACACCAATTTGGAAAGATGCAACCACCAAAGATGCAGGGAGATGGTTACTTTTACTTTAAAGGGTAGCATAACTTGGTTTAGAATATATGCGACAGAGGCTTGGATGTTGAAAGAACAATAACAAGTTTATTCAGGCACAAGCTTGGTGGTTACAAAAGATGTTTCACTTAGAGGTATTCTTATTAACAGTTACAATACTAGAATGAGTTGAATCAAACTCTCTAAAGTATCACTTCTTTTACTCAAAGTAGTTAAAATTTCTTCCTCTGCTCCTTTTAAACTATCACTTCAATGGATCTCTGTGAGTCCAGCTGAAACTTGGACTATCCAGTGACTTCAAACAACAGTCACCCCTGTGATATACTATCACAGATTCTCTGTGCCTTTCCAGGACACAGACTACATTAAATAAGTCAACTAACTTATTTAAAACCGACTCAAAATGAACAATTGAGTCTCCTTGATCCCATCAACCTAGAATCAATCTTCCCTGTGCCTCATCAGAGCACAGACTGAGATTTGAACTTCCCTGGTTTCCCTAAACCTGGAACCAGTCTATTCCCTGTGATTCTCCCGATCACAGACTGACATTTGAACTTTCCTGGTTCTAACCACCTCAGAACCAGTCTTTCCCTGTGATTCCTCCGATCACAGACTGAGATTTTTACTTCCCTGGTTTCCCTAAACCTGGAACCAGTCTATTCCCTGTGTCTCTCAGATCACAGGCAAACATTTGAACTTCCCTTCTAAAGCATATACACACAATTAAACATAACATCTGTAACCCAAAATTCGTACTTCATTACACCACCATATATATATATATATATATATATATTTGGATTATCCCTTTGCAAATAATTCTTATTTGTCCCTATGGTATCTCTTGGCCAAAGAGGTCAGGATCTTTTGTGCTTGCCCTCCAGAGAAACAAACAAACAAACAAAAAGGGCAAAGTAAGGATGACTTGCAAGAAAAACCTTTCGCTTTGAATATTTATGCATATATATTCCTTTGCCTCCAGTTTGAGGAATGCAGGAAATCAGGGCAATCCTTGGATAAATAACAATTGCATGCCGCGAAAAAAAAAATACACAATTTTCCTACAGATGTCTGGGCACTCTCTATGTGGAGCCAAACTGCATTAATTCCAAGTGTAGATGCAACATGAGTTTCAAAAGAAAAACTCTTTCCGACTTCCCTTGTCCTCTTTGCTCTTGTTTGTTTTGCAAAGAGATAATCCAAATAAAGAAAAGAATGCACCTCCTCCTTCTCCTCGCTGTCACAAGACAAGCCTTTGATCCGTCTGCAAATTGTGGGAGAGTTACTGGAAGCAGAGACAACATTGTTTGGGGCCTTTTGTGCGCAAAGAATGACTTGATCCGGAGTCACTCCAGTGTGACTCAGTGGCCCAATCGGGAGTAAAACAAAGGAGCCAGGAATCTTGGCTCTGGGAAAAAGATTAAGACTGGGGCAATCACAATGCAAAATCACTTGGCTTTCTCAGGTGTCTCGGCAAGGATTCGAACAGGGATCCGGATGACCGAATTGTCCTTTTTTAGGCGACGCTCTCGCTCTGAGATTCCTCTCCATTTTGCTGATCCTAGATTCTGAGATCGTATGGTTAGTGAATATTTGAAACTCAGATTGAAGGAGATCCAACCCATCCTCTTTCAAAGCAGCACTCTCACCCTGAGATTCCTCCTTATCAATGGCGATTCTGGGTGTCCAATGTGTTCTTTCCAAGGCAATGCTCTCGCCCTGAGCTTCCTCCCCAACAATGGCAATTCTGAGTTATTTTGGGATGTCCAATGTGTTCTTTCCAAGGCAATGTTCTCACCCGAGATTCCTCCCCATCCTCAAAAGAAGGTTTGGGGACCCTAAGATTCCAGTTTGGACCTGCAGGTCTGGCATTCCCATTACAATATAATGAGTGTCACTGAAGATTTGAACCTGGATCTGGGATGTCCAAGCTGTCCTTTTCAAGGCAGCGCTCTGGCCCTGAGATTCCTCTCCATCAATGGCGATTCTGAATGAGCCTTCGAACCTGGATCTGCGATAGTCGACCTGTCCTTATTTGAGGAAGTGCCCTCGCCCTGAGATTCCTCCCCACCCCAAGAAGAAGGTTTTGGGCCCTGAGTCTCCACCTGGAGCCTAAGATCGGGGTGAGGATTTGAACCCAGAACTGGGATATTGAAGCTGTCCTTTTGCGGGGCAATAGTCTTGTCCTGAGCTTCCTCCCTTTCAAGATACGAAAGTTTTGGGACTCCAGATCTGACAATCCTCATTCTATAGAATGGGTATCAACTCATCCCTTCTGAGTTTTAGGAAAAAGGTGAAGACCTGGCTTTGCGAACAAGCGTTTAATGAATGAATTGTGATGGCTTTAACTCGGTCCAGATTAAGGTTTACGTGCAAGGTTTATGTGGACGAAAGGATTAAGTATTTTTATTGTACTGTTTTAAATGTATTTATTGGATTATTTTAAACTGATTGTTTTAATTGTTCTGTTTTATTTTTGTACTGTATACCGGCATTGAATTTGCCAGATTGTGAGTCCCTTCGGGTGAGAAGGGCGGCATAGAAATGATGGAAATAAATAAATAAATAAATAAGTATCAGCAAGGATTCGAACCTGGGTATGGGATTGTTTCATCTTGCACATGGCACCATTTGGTCAGACGTTTATCAAAACAACAAACAAAACTATCAAACGACATCAAAATGTCCCAAAATTACTGCCGAAGTTGCTAGCTTTTGTGCAGCAGCGATAGCTTGTCGGTGCAAGATGTTGCCACAGTTTTAGAAGGTTTTAATATTGACTTCAGCATTTACCTTTGCCATTTTAGCATATAAATGTTTCATACCGTTTTAACTACCATACTCAATACTGTGTTTTTAACCTCGTTTTTCACTGTGTTTCTTAATCTCTAATTGTATACATTTCTACACTATTCTGATGCTTGTACATTTCTTGTTGCTGGTCATCGACTGTAATAAATAAATATATACATCAAAATGCCATCTCTAAATCTTACATCTAAGACTGTTGTTTCTAAGGTTTTATTGCCCTGCCTGCATGTGTGAGTTCCTGGTCAATTGATTTCCTTGGCATCCCCAGGAAGGCGATGGGCTTGTTTGATTGCTGGCCATTTGGTGGTGTTTGTGGCAAACATTTCTTATGGACATCTTCTAACTATTAAGAAGACTATTTATTTAATCAAACCATTCTGAATACCATTGCTATTTATGAATCAGATTGAACTGGGAGGGATAGCTAACACTCCAGAAGACAGGAGCAGAATTCAAAACGATCTTGACAGACTAGAGAGATGATTGGCCGAAACTAACAAAATGAAGTTCAACAGGGACAAATGCAAGAGACTTCACTTCGGCAGAAAAAATGGAAATCAAAGATACAGAATGGGGGACGATGCCTGGCTTGACAGCAGTGTGTGCGAAAAAGACCTTGGAGTCCTCGTGGGGAACAAGTTAAACATGAGCCAACAATGTGATGCAGCAGCTAAAAAAGCCAATGGGATTCTGGCCTCATCAATAGGGGAATAGCGTCTAGATCCAGGGAAGTTATGCTCCCCCTCTTTCTATTCTGCCTTGGTCAGACCACTTTACCTGGAATCACACTGGGTCCAATTTTGGGCACCGCAGATGAAGGGAGATGTTGACAAGCTGGAAAGCGTCCAGAGGAGGGCGACTCAAATGATGAAGGGTCTGGAGAACAAGCCCTATGAGGAGCGGCTTAAAGAACTGGGCATGTTTAGCCTGCAGAAGAGAAGGCTGAGAGGAGACATGAGAGCCATGTACAAATACGTGAAGGGAAGTCATAGGGAGGAGGGAGGGAGCTTGTTTTCTGCTGCCCTGCAGACTAGGACGCAAGGGAGCAATGGCTTCAAAATACAGGAAAGGAGATTCCACCTGAACATCAGGAAGAACTTCCTCACTGTGAGAAGGGCTGTTCAGCAGTGGAACTCTCTGCCCCGGACTGTGGTGGAGGCTCCTTCCTTGGAGGCTTTTAAGCAGAGGCTGGATGGCCATCTGTCGGGGGTGCTTTGAATGCGATTTCCTGCTTCTTGGCAGAATGGGGTTGGACTGGATGGCCCATGAGGTCTCTTCCAACTCTACTATTCTATGATTCTATGATTCTATGAATCAAATTAAATCAGGCCCCTTGTGTCCCTTCAAACCTGTCCTTTTACAAGGCAACGCTCGCGCTCTGGGATTCTTCTTCCACCGTGTTGCGTAGTGCAATTCCTTTCTGATGAACGAGTTTGCCTCCCAAAATCCCCGATTGCACAAACACAATGGTGTCTGTCTGTCTCTATGCAACCCTCCCACACAGCAGAACAGAAGTCACTCTCGGGGATGATGATTGATGGTCACCTGCCTCCAACCGCAGGGGTCTGGCCGCAGCTGCCTTGCCCCCGGCCTTGGGCTCTGCCGGAACAGGAGAACAAGCTGAGAAGGCAAATCCCAATCTGGGCCAAGGGTGCAAGCAGAGGGCAAAGCCACACCGAGTGCGTCTCTCCATGTGCAATGAATGCAGCTCGGCACCACTTTAAGGACTACGGCTCACTGCTATAGGATCCTGGGAGTTGTACTTTGACAAGGTCCTGAGCTTTATTATTTATTTATTTAATACATTTATATCCCACCCTTCTCACCCCGACGGGGACTCAGAGCGGCTTACAAATTAAATGTACATACAATATTATATGATTAGCATAGCACAATACTGGCAATAAATTACCATATTGTACTATATCAATACATTGTAATATTATTATTAATATTACATGTAATCTATATATATAAAAGAGTGATGGCATCAGGGCAGCGGACAAAACAACAAAACTACAGGCCCCCCAACCTCGAAATTTGACAACACAACCCATCATCCACGGCTCTAGGTTGATACAACAAAAAGAAAAGAAAAATAAAGTCCTAATTAGAGGGAGAGAAATAATTGTTTTTATCCAATTGCTGCCAGTTAGAAGGCTAAGCTCTGCCCACTTGGTCTCCTAGCAACTGACTCAGCCCAGGGGACAGGCAGAGTTAGGCTTCACTTAGGCCTTTTCCACAGATTATCTAATTTGCACTGGATTATATGGCAGTGTAGACTCAAGGCCCTTCCACACAGCTATATAACCCATTTAGAATCTTATATTATCTGCTTTGAACTGGATTATCTTGACTCTATACTGCCATATAATGCAGTCATGCTGGTCACATGACCTTGGAGGAGTCTACGGGCAACGCCGGCTCTTCGGCTTAGAAATGGAGATGAGCACCAACCCCCAGAGTCAGACATGACTGGACTTAATGTCTGGGGAAAACCTTTACCCTTTACCTTAACTACCACCAATTCCTCAATACTTTATTTCCCATACCACCATACTTCGCCACAGCAACTCGTGGCTGGGCACAGCTAGTATATAATATATAATTAACATTATTATATTGTATTATTAGTATTATATTGTATTTCCCAGCCAAAGAGTGCAAACTATAACTCCCCGGGGGGACGGGGTCCCATAGCATTGAGTCAGGGCAGTTCAAATGGTGCCAAACTGCATTCACTCTACAGTGTGGATGCACCCATCGTAAAACTACAACTCCCAATATTCATTCTACAGTGTAGATGGGCCCTTGGTGAAACTACAACTCCCACACGCCCATAACATTGAGTTGTGGCAGTTCAAGTGGTGCAAAACCGCATTCACTCTACAGTGTGGATGCACCCTTGGTAAAACTACAACTCCCAATATTTATTCTACAGTGTAGAGGCATCCTTGGTGAAACTACAACTCCCAACATTCATGCAACAATGTAAATGCACCCTCAGGGAGACTACAACTCCCGGACTTTTGATGAAACTACAACTCCCAATATTCAGTCTAAAGTGTAGCTGCACCCTTGGTGAAACTACAACTCCCAACTTTCATTCAACAATGTAAACACACCCTCAGGGAAACTACAACTTCCGGACTTTTGATGAAACTACAACTCCCAATATTCAGTCTACAGTGTAGATGCACCCTTGGTGAAACTACAACTCCCAACATTCATTCAACAATGTAAACGCACCCTCAAGGAAACTACAACTCCTGGACCCTTGGTGAAACTACAACTCCCAATATTCATTCCACCCTTGGTGAAACTACAACTCCCACGCACCCATAGCATTGAGTTGTGGCACTTCAAGTGGAGCAAAACTGCATTCATTCAACAGCGTAAACGCACCCTCAGTGAAACTACAACTCCCGGACTTTTGATGAAACTACAACTCCCAATATTCAGTCTACAGTGTAGATGAACCCTTGGTGAAACTACAACTCCCAACATTCATTCTACAGTGTAGATGGGACCTTGGTGAAACTACAACTCCCATGCACCCGTAGCATTGAGTTGTGGCAGCTCAAGTGGTGCAAAACCGCATTCATTCTACAGTATAGATGCACCCTTGGTGAAACTACAACTCCCGGACCGTTGGTGAAACTACAACTCCCAATATTCATTCCACCCTTGGTGAAATTACAACTCCCATGCACCCATAGCATTGAGTTGTGGCAGTTCAAGTGGTGCAAAACTGCATTCATTCTACAGTGTAGATGCACCCTTAATGAAACTACAACTCCCAATATTCATTCAACAGCGTAAACGCACCCTCAGGGAAACTACAACTCCCGGACCTTTGATGAAACTACAACTCCCAATATTCAGTCTACAGTGTAGATGCACCCTTGGTGAAACTACAACTCCCAACATTCATTCAACAATGTAAACGCATCCTCAAGGAAACTACAACTCCTGGAACCTTGGTGAAACTACAACTCCCAACATTCAGTCTACAGTGTAGATGCACCCTTGGTGAAACTACAACTCCCAACATTCATTCAACAATGTAAACACACCCTCAGGGAAACTACAACTCCCAGACCCTTGGTGAAACTTCAACTCCCAATATTCATTCCACAGTGTAGATGCACCCTTGGTGAAACTACAACTCCCAATATTCAGTCTACAGTGTAGATGCACCCTTGGTGAAACTACAACTCCCAACATTCATTCAACAATGTAAACACACCCTCAGGGAAACTACAACTCCCAGACCCTTGGTGAAACTACAACTCCCAATATTCATTCCACAGTGTAGATGCACCCTTGGTGAAACTACAACTCCCAATATTCAGTCTACAGTGTAGATGCACCCTTGGTGAAACTACAACTCCCAACATTCATTCAACAATGTAAACGCACCCTCAGGGAAACTACAACTCTCGGACCCTTGGTGAAACTATAACTCCCAATGTTCATTCCACAGCGTAAACGCACCCTCAGTGAAACTACAACTCCCGCACCCTTGGTGAAACTACAACTCCCAACATTCATTCAACAATGTAAACACACCCTCAGGGAAACTACAACTCCCAGACCCTTGGTGAAACTTCAACTCCCAATATTCATTCCACAGTGTAGATGCACCCTTGGTGAAACTACAACTCCCAATATGTATGCTATAGTGCAGATGTACCCTTAGTGAAACTACAACTCCAAGAGTCCTATAGCATTGAGTCATGGCAGTTCAAGTGGTGCCAAACTGCATTCATTCTGCAGTGCAGATGCACCCATGGTGAAACTACAACTCCCAATATTCATGCTACAGTGTCGACGCACCCTTGGTTAAACTAAAGGTAAAGGTTTCCCCTTGAGTGAAACGACAACTCCCAACATTCAGTCTACAATGGAGATGCACCCTTGGTGAAACTACAACTCCCAACATTCATTCAACAATGTAAACATACCCTCAGGGAAACTACAACTCCGGGACCATTGGTGAAACTACAACTCCCAACATTCATTCAACAATGTAAACATACCCTCAGGGAAACTACAACTCCGGGACCATTGGTGAAACTACAACTCCCAACATTCATTCAACAATGCAAACACACCCTCGGGGAAAATACAACTCCCAGACCCTTGGTGAAACTACAACTCCTAATATTCATTCTACACTGTAGATACACCCTTGGTGAAACTACAACTCCTAATATTCATTCTACACTGTAGATACACCCTTGGTGAAACTACAACTCCTAATATTCATTCTACACTGTAGATACACCCTTGGTGAAACTACAACTCCCAGGGTCCCAGAGCATTGAGGCATGGCCATTCAAGTGATGCCAAAAAGCATTCATTATTACATTGGAGCTGCACCCTAGGAACCCCAAGATGCCATAGAGCAAAACCAGGTGCTATCAAAGTGGTGTAACTTTGCGGTGCAGCTGGGTCCTGGTCTCAATCCAGGCCAATATCCTTGACGTAATGCGATCTTTCTCCCCGTAGCAAAGGTTACTGCCGGCCACGCGTCGAGGGACACGGCAAGGGTTCGTTGCTTTGAAAAATCATCTTTGGCCGACTTGTTGGAGGATGTTGATGTTGGTTTTGTAAGCCCTCGTTCTGCTTTTGTTTTTAGCCTTTGCTCACATAACTTCCTTCTCCAGTTGAGCCTCCGCATGAAGCAACACAACAGCTCTGATGCAGTGTTTTGTTTTGTTTTTTTGGAGCAACACAACAACAGCATCCCAAAACGCTCTGTTTCCAATGAGCCAGATGCTGGGAGGCGGTTTGCCCTTTGCTTTCCATCACCCCCGGCTCCGAACCTTGATAAGTCCCAAATAAAAGGTCTCCAAAGCAGTTGTGCGTCACTCCCTTTTATGGACTTGTTTACCAGAAGGTCTTATCTGGACAGGAAGGCTTTATCATTCTAAAGGTTTTCTCTCTCTTAGATTGCATTACATCAATGATAGACCAAGGGTGCATCTACACCAGTGATTCCCAAAGTGGGCTCTACCGCCCCCTGGTGGGCACTGCAGTGTTCCAGGGGGGCGGTGATGGCACCTATTAGGAGATGGGGGCGGGGCCAGGGGAGGGGCCTCTTCCCAAGAGCACGAGACAGGGCTGAGCCTCTATATTTCTCCTGAGAGGCCTTTTAGGACTAAAGGGCGGGGCTAGAGATGGGGGTGGGGCCTCTTCCTAAGAGCCTGGGACAGGGCTGAGCCTCTATATTTCTCCTGAGAGGCCTTTTAGGACTAAAGGGCGGGGCTAGTGGTGGGGGCGGGGCCTCTTCCCAAGAGCGTGAGACAGGGCTGAGCCTCTATATTTCTCCTGAGAGGCCTTTTAGGACTAAAGGGCGGGGCTAGGGGTGGGGGCGGGGCCTCTTCCCAAGAGCGTGAGACAGGGCTGAGCCTCTATATTTCTCCTGAGAGGCCTTTTAGGACTAAAGGGCGGGGCTAGTGGTGGGGGCGGGGCCTCTTCCCAAGAGCGTGAGACAGGGCTGAGCCTCTATATTTCTCCTGAGAGGCCTTTTAGGACTAAAGGGCGGGGCTAGGGGTGGGGGCGGGGCCTCTTCCCAAGAGCGTGAGACAGGGCTGAGCCTCTATACCTCTCCTGAGAGGCCTTTTAGGACTAAAGGGTGGAGCTAGGGAAGGGGGAGGAGCCTCCTTCCCAGAGCCTGAGACAGGGCTGAGCCTCTATATTTCTCCTGAGAGGCCTTTTAGGACTAAAGGGCGGGGCTAGGGGTGGGGGCGGGGCCTCTTCCCAAGAGCGTGAGACAGGGCTGAGCCTCTATATTTCTCCTGAGAGGCCTTTTAGGACTAAAGGGTGGAGCTAGGGAAGGGGGCGGGGCCTCCGTCCAAGAGCGTGAGACAGGGCTGAGCCTCTATATTTCTCCTGAGAGGCCTTTTAGGACTAAAGGGCGGGGCTAGGGGTGGGGGCGGGGCCTCCTCCCAAGAGCGTGAGACAGGGCTGAGCCTCTATATCTCTCCTGAGAGGACTTTTAGGACTGAAGGGCGGGGCTAGGAGTGGGGGCGGGGCCTCCGTCCAAGAGCGTGAGACAGGGCTGAGCCTCTATACCTCTCCTGAGAGACCTTTTAGGACTAAAGGGCGGGGCTAGGGGTGGGGGCGGGGCCTCTTCCCAAGAGCCTGAGACAGGGCTGAGCCTCTGTATACCTCCCCTGAGGTGCTTGTTAGAACATGAGGGCGAGGTATAGAGGTTCAGCCCTGCCAGGCACTTGGGAAGAGGCCCCGCCCCCTCCTCTAGCCCCGCCCCTGTGTCCTGGCAGGCGCCACAGGACAGGGATAGAAGCTCAGCCCTGCCTCAGAGCTCGTAACTCCGCCCACCCCAGTCCTGGCCGCCCATTTGTGGCCCCACTCCCCTCCCCCTCCCAGGGGAGAGGCTCAGCCCTACCCTCTTGAGCAGGAGCCACGCCCACCCCTCTACGCCACGCCCCCTTTCCAGATGGATTAGGAATCAGATGGTTCTCCCTGTAATAGGCAGTAAGAGAACCTAAAGCTTCTGTTCAACCATTTCAAAGCTCCCTGCTTTAGCGGTGATGGCACGATCGTCAGCATAGATTAAATTCTCTGTCCCTACTTGCAGTGGCTGGTCATTTGTGTCCATGTTTAACATGGATGGAGCAAGCACAGTCCTATGAGGCAGACGTTGCTCTGAAAGACATACAATGTACTGTATATACTCAAGTATAAGCCTAGTTTTTCAGCCCTTTTTTTAAGACTGAAAAAGCCCCCCTCGGCTTATACTCGGGTGAGGGTCCTGCTTAGCTTATATTTGGGTCAGCTTCTACTCGAGAATATATGGTACATTTTTTCTCTATTATTATTGGTATTATTACATTTATTATTTTTCTCTATTATTGTTGCTACTATTGCATTTATTTTACTCTATTTTTTATTATTATTAATACATTTATTATTTCACTCTGATCTTATTATTATTATTATTATTGCATTTATTATTTTACTCTATTTAGTATTACATGTATTATTTTACTCTATTATTATTATTATTACATGTATTATTTTCCTGTATTTATTATTATTATTACATGTATTATTTTACTCTATTATTATTAAAAGGATCCATAAGCACATTTACATTGAAGAAGATGAGAATAATGATTGAATCAGAGTTGGACAGTCTTATCTTAAATTTGAGCTTTATGTAAATATTCAAAAACATTTAACCTACTGATGCCTCAATTAATGTAATTTTATTGGTATCTCTTTTTATTTCTGAAATTTACTACTCTCGGCTTATACTGGAGTCAATGTTTTCCCAGTTTTTTTTGTGGTAAAACTAGGTGCCTCAGCTTATATTTGGGTCGGCTTATACTCGAGTATATACGGTAATTTTATTGGTATCTCGGCTTATACTGGAGTCAATGTTTTCCCAGGTTTTTTGTGATAAAATTAGGTGCCTCGGCTTATATTCAGGTTAGCTTATACTCGAGTATATATGGTAATTTCAGAGGAAAAACGATCAGCAACATTTGTATCAGATGCTTGCATTTGGATAAAAAATATTTTGCATTTCCTAGAATTGTATCTAGTTTAAATGGATCTAGAAGGGTTTGCATTTCAAAACACAGAAAGTCTGAAATACCTTTGTATGCAAACAATGGCCAACAGACCTCACAACCTCTGAGGATGCCTGCCGTAGATGTGGGTGAAACGTCAGGAGAGAATGCTTCTGGAACATGGCCAGACAGCCCGGAAAACTCACTGCAACCCAGTGATTCTGGCCATGAAAGCCTTCGACAATACAATGGCCTGTTCTGTAGGCATACAACCAGATCCCTTATTTCAAAACAAAGAAAACAACACAAACATTTGACCTGCATTGATAACCTTTCAGCAATTATTCGCTTTTTTGCAATTGCTCTTTTGCAATTTTTAACTTAAGTTTATCCCAGTCTTGCTGATAACTTTGTCTCTGCTTCGGCTAATATCTTGCTAACAGAAGTCTAGCCTTCAAATGACAGGAATGATGCCAGGAAAAAAAAAAGAGCATTGGGTGCATCTATACTGAAGAATTAATCCAGTTTGGCATCACTTAGGCTGCCAGGGCTCAATGCTATGGATTTGTCGGAGTTGTGTTTTTGCTAAGGGTGCATCTGCACTGGGGAATGGATGCAGTTCAACATCACTTTGACCGCCATTGTCTAAAGCTTGGAAGTTTTAGTTTTCCTTTTCTTTTAAAAAAAAGAAAGAATAGGGAACAAAGAAATGAAGAGATACGATGAACCTACTGTATATACTTGAGTATAAGCCGACCCGAATATAAGCTGAGGCACCTAATTTTACCACAAAAAAACTGGGAAAACATTGACTCCAGTATAAGCCGAGATACCAATAAAATTACTGTATATACTCGAGTATAAGCCGACCCGAATATAAGCCGAGGCACCTAATTTTACCACAAAAAACTGGGAAAACATTGACTCCAGTATAAGCCGAGATACCAATAAAATTACTGTATATACTCGAGTATAAGCTGACCCGAATATAAGCCGAGGCACCTAATTTTACCACAAAAAAACTGGGAAAACATTGACTCCAGTATAAGCCGAGATACCAATAAAATTACTGTATATACTCGAGTATAAGCCGACCCGAATATAAGCCGAGGCACCTAATTTTACCACAAAAAACTGGGAAAACATTGACTCCAGTATAAGCCGAGATACCAATAAAATTACTGTATATACTCGAGTATAAGCCGACCCGAATATAAGCCGAGGCACCTAATTTTACCACAAAAAAACTGGGAAAACATTGACTCCAGTATAAGCCGAGGGTGGGAAATTTCAGAAATAAAAATACCGTATATACTCGAGTATAAGCCGACCCAAATATAAGCCGAGGCACCTAATTTTACCACAAAAAAACTGGGAAAACATTGACTCCAGTATAAGCCGAGGGTGGTAAATTTCAGAAATAAAAATAGATACCAAAAATTACATTAATTGAGGCATCAGTAGGTTAAATGTTTTTGAATATTTAAATAAAGCTCAAATTTAAGATAAGACTCTCCGACTCTGACCAAATCATTATTCTCATCTTCTTCAATGTCAATGTGCTTATGTATCCTTTTAATAATAATAGAGTAAAATAATACATGTAATAATAATAATAAATACAGGAAAATAATACAAGTAATAATAAATAGAGTAAAATAATAAATGCAATAATAATAATAATAAGATCAGAGTGAAATAATAAATGTATTATTAATAATAATAAATACAGAGTAAAAGAAATGTAATAGTAGCAACAATAATAGAGATATGCTTTCTTCTAGGCTTCACTGCCCTCTGCTGGTGGAATTCTTATTGCATTTTATATTTTGAATTTTCGCATTTTCTTCTCCAATATACATACATATACATATATTGATCTCAAATCTCAGAAGTGCAGACTGAACAAATTCAAAATGTGTGCAGTCTGAACCCACTTGAACTGGCAATGGCTCCATGTGATGGGATCCAAGGAGTTGTAGTTTTGCAAGGTCTTTCGCCTTCTCTCTGCTCAAGAGTACAAACTACAACTCCCACGATTCTATGGCTGTGAGACTCCAGCATAAGCCGAGATACCAATAAAATTACATTAATTGAGGCATCAGTAGTTTAGATGTTTTTGAATCTTTACATCAAAGTATAATGTAAGATATGACTGTTCAACTCTGATGAAATCATCAGTTTCATCTTCTTCAAAGTAAATGTGCTTATGTATCCTTTTAATAATAATAGAGTGAAATAATAAATGTAATAATAATAATAATAATGAATAGAGTAAAATAATAAATGTAATAATAAATAGAGTAAAATAAATGTAAAAGTAACAGCAATAGAGTAAAATAATAAATGCAATCATAATAATAATTAATAGAGTAAAATAATGAATGTAATAATAAATGCAGTAAAATGATAAATGTAATAATAAATAAAGTAAAATCATAAATGTATTAATAGTAATAAAATAGAGTAAAATAAATGTAAAAGTAACAATAATAATAGAGTAAAATAATAAATGTAATAATAATAATAGAGTAAAATGAATTTAATAATAATAATAATTAATAGAGTAAAATAATAAATGTAATAATAAATAGAGTAAAATAAATGTAAAAGTAACAGCAGTAGAGTAAAATAATAAATGCAATAATAATAATAATTAATAGAGTAAAATAATGAATGTAATAATAAATGCAGTAAAATAATAAATGTAATAATAAATAAAGTAAAATCATAAATGTATTAATAGTAATAAAAATAGAGTAAAATAAATGTAAAAGTAACAATAATAATAGAGTAAAATAATAAATGTAATAATAATAATAGAGTAAAATGAATTTAATAATAATAATAATTAATAGAGTAAAATAATAAATGTAATAATAAATAGAGTAAAATGTAAGTGTTTTTATGAATGTCTGATGTAATTTAATAACTTTTTAATTGATTCACAATGTATTGTGCAATTTTATATACAGTATGTGTTTTATTGTAAGCCGCCCTGTGTTCCCTATCAGGTGAGAAGGGTGGGATATAAATACTGTAATAAATAAATAAATAAAATAATAAATGTATTAATAGTAATAAAAATAGAGTAAAATAAATGTAAAAGTAACAACAATAATAGAGTAAAATAATAAATGTAATAATAATAATAATAATTAATAGAGTAAAATAATAAATGTAACAATACCAATAATAATAGAGAAAAATAGTAAATGTAATAATGATAATTAATAGAGTAAAATAATAAATGTAACAATGCCAATAATAATAGAGAAAAATAATAAATATACCATATATCAGGGGTCCTCAAACTTTTAAAGCAGAGGGCCGGTCCACAATCCTTTAGACTGCTGAGGGGCCGAATTATCATTTGAAAAAAATACGAACAAATTCCTATGCACACTGCATATGTCTAATTTGTAGTGCAACAACAACAACAACGAAAGAACAATACAATATTTAAAAATGAAAACAATTTTAACCAACATAAACCTATCAGGATTTCAATGGAAATTGTGGGCCTGCTACTGGCCAATGAGATAGTCAAGTTAATTAGGATTGTTGTTGTTGTTGTGCCTTCAAGTCATTTCAGACTTTGGGTGAGCCTAAGTCTAAAATTAATTAATTATTTATTTACTACATTTATTTACTATATTTATATCCCACCCTTCTTATCCTGAAGGGGACTCAGAGCAGCTATATGTACGTACATAATATTATATTATTAGCATAGCGCAATATTAGCATTATATATTGCTATACTGAACTATACCACTATACTGTAATATTATATGTAATATATAACATATAATTAATATTATTATATGGTATTATTAGTATTATATTGTATAACATTATAATATTTTTTATCAATATTATATGTATATACAATATATTTCAAACCTAGCAGTTTGAAAACATGCAAATGTGAGTAGATCAATAGGTACCGCTCCGGTGGGAAGGTAGCAGCGCTCCATGCAGTCATGCCGGCCACATGACCTTGGAGGTGTCTACGGACAACGCCGGCTCTTCGGCTTAGAAATGGAGATGAGCACCAACCCCCAGAGTCGGTCACGACTGGACTTAACATCAGGGGAAAACCCATACCTTTACCTACAATATATTATATTATTGAAACTGATATAAACATATTATATTATATTATAAAACTGAGGGTGGGGGCCAGGTAAAGGACCTTGGAGGGCCGCATCCGGCCCCCGGGCCTTAGTTTGGGGACCCCTGCCATATATACTTGAGTATAAGCCGACCTGAATATAAACCCTCACCTGAGTATAAACCAAGGAGGGGTTTTTTTCAGTCCTAAAAAAGGGCTGAAAAACTAGGCTTATACTCGAGTGGGATATAAATGCAGTCAATGTAATAAATAGCATTGAGCCAAAGCAGGTCAAAACCGCATCAATTCCACAGCGGAGACGTGTCCTTGGGAGAGATAAGCCAAAGTGGAGGCGTGAAGATGCTGATTCATTTATGGCCTCCTTCCCAACTTGCTCAATGCTTTCCCAAATGAGTGGCCTTCTCTTTTTATGGCTTTTTGGGGCCATGGAAATCGCAGTGTTTGCAAAGGGCGTCCGTCCGCACGTCAAGGATGCAGAGGGGCCGGGGAAAGGCCTTCAAAAGTCCTTAAAACCCACCCGTCCCGTTGATTCCACCCCAGAAGGCTCTCCAGAACATCCAAAGTTGGTTCGCCATGAAGGTCCTCACCATGGCTCTGGCTTTGGCCATTTTCACAGGTGAGTGGAAGGAAGGTTCATCCCATTCCTGTTTTTTTCGGAGTATAAAGAATGCAGTTGCGATCCTTCTGTGGGTATGTCTACTCGAGGTGTGCGCGAAATTTTTTCCTTGGCTTCCTTCGTGCTATCGTTTCGTTTCGACCGTTCGTCTGCATAAAATGAATGACAACATTTTCGTAGGAAACGAGAGGCGACACGGAAATGAAAGCCGCGCCGTCATCGTGCTTGCTTTCCTTTCCTTTTCGTTTCTGCCCCGTAACAAATAAGCAGGTCTTGACAGAGGGCTTACAACTGATATGTACCAATGGGTGCAAATATAATAATATTTATATATAAACAAGTATATATAACACCTATATGAAGAAGGAACCGGGAATCCGAGCATGCCAATGCCTCTCTCTGCATTAGATCTGACCTGTAGCAATGGGGGTTCAGGCAAATATATATATATATATATACAGTAGAGTCTCACTTATCCAACATAAACGGGCCAGCAGAATGTTGGATAAGTTAAAATGTTGGATAATAAGGAGGGATTAAGGAAAAGCCTATTAAACATCAAAATAGGTTATGATTTTACAAATTAAGCACCAAAACATCATGTTATACAACAAATTTGGCAGAAAAAGTAGTAAAAGGGATCTGGTTGTATGCCTACAGAACAGGCCATTGTATTGTCGAAGGCTTTCATGGCCAGAATCACTGGGTTGCAGTGAGTTTTCTGGGCTGTCTGGCCATGTTCCAGAAGCATTCTCTCCTGACGTTTCACCCACATCTACGGCGGGCATCCTCAGAGGTTGTGAGGTCTGTTGGCCATTGTTTGCATACAAAGGTATTTCAGACTTTCTGTGTTTTGAAATGCAAACCCTTCTAGATCCATTTAAACTAGATACAATTCTAGGAAATGCAAAATATTTTTTATCCAAATGCAAGCATCTGATACAAATGTTGCTGATCGTTTTTCCTCTGAAATTACCGTATATACTCGAGTATAAGCTAACCTGAATATAAGCCGAGGCACCTAATTTTATCACAAAAAACCTGGGAAAACATTGACTCCAGTATAAGCCGAGATACCAATAAAATTACCGTATATACTCGAGTATAAGCCGACCCAAATATAAGCTGAGGCACCTAGTTTTACCACAAAAAAACTGGGAAAACATTGACTCCAGTATAAGCCGAGAGTAGTAAATATTATTTTTAGTTATTTTCTGTTATTATAGTATTTTACTGTATAATTTTTTAGTGTTTTTAATTATTTTTAGTGTTTTTTATTATTTTTTATTGGGTTGCTAGGAGACCAAGTTGGAGGAACTTAGCCTTCTAACTAAGTTAGAGGGGGCCGGGCTGTGGCGCAGCTGTTGAGCAGCTGCCTTAAATCACTCTGACCATGAGGTCATGAGTTCGAGGCCAGCCCGTGGCGGGGTGAGCACCCGTCAATTAAAAATAAAAAATAGCCCCTGCTCGTTGCTGACCTAGCAACCCGAAAGATAGTTGCATCTATCAAGTAGGAAATAAGGTACCACTTATACAGTGGGGAGGCAAGATTAACTAATTTACGACCTGGAATGAGGAAGTGCCGTCAGTGTGGATGATGAAGCAGCTGCTCCCCCCTGCGGCCAGAATCGAACATCCCCTCAGAAGAAGGTTAACTTGCCTCTGCGTCTGTCTCTCAGTCTCTGTTTGATGTGTTTATGGGCATTGAATGTTTGCCCTATGTGTGTTATAATGTGATCCGCCCTGAGTCCCCTTCGGGGTGAGAAGGGCGGAATATAAATACTGTAAATAAATAAATAAATAAATAACTGGCAGCAATTAGATAAAAGCAATTATTCCTCTCTCTCTCTAAGTAGGACTTTATTTTTCTTTTCTTTTTGTTGTATCAACCTAGAGCCGCGGATGATGGGTTGTGTTGTCACCATTTCAAGGTTGGAGGGCCTGTAGTTTTGTTGTTTTGTCTGGTGCCATGATTCCATCACTCTTTTATATATATAGATTGGGCTTGTTCCCCATGTCCCCTTGGGGGAGATGGGAGCGGGATATAAAAATAAAGTATTATTATTATTATTTATGAATGCAATGTAGATTGCTTGGGAGTTGAATGCAGTCTCCTCCTCTGTTTTGAAGCAAAGAGTGTTTGGGTTGTGTCTTCCTGCCAGAGGCTAGATGACCTTTGGGGATCCCTTCCAACTCTAGGATTCTGTGAAGCCATTAGATTTCAATGTCAAGAATACAGATGCTTGCATTTCGCCTTCTCTTCCAGGATGCCAGGCTTCCTGCCAGAGACTAGATGACCTTTGGGGATCCCTTCCAACTCTAGGATTCGGTGAAGCCATTAGATTTCAATGTCAAGAATACAGATGCTTGCATTTCGCCTTCTCTTCCAGGATGCCAGGCTTCCTGCCAGAGACTAGATGACCTTTGGGGATCCCTTCCAACTCTAGGATTCTGTGAAGCCATTAGATTTCAATGTCAAGAATACAGATGCTTGCATTTCGCCTTCTCTTCCAGGATGCCAGGCTTCCTGCCAGAGACTAGATGACCTTTGGGGATCCCTTCCAACTCTAGGATTCGGTGAAGCCATTAGATTTCAATGTCAAGAATACAGATGCTTGCATTTCGCCTTCTCTTCCAGGATGCCAGGCTTCCTGCCAGAGACTAGATGACCTTTGGGGATCCCTTCCAACTCTAGGATTCGGTGAAGCCATTAGATTTCAATGTCAAGAATACAGATGCTTGCATTTCGCCTTCTCTTCCAGGATGCCAGGCTTCCTGCCAGAGACTAGATGACCTTTGGGGATCCCTTCCAACTCTAGGATTCGGTGAAGCCATTAGATTTCAATGTCAAGAATACAGATGCTTGCATTTCGCCTTCTCTTCCAGGATGCCAGGCTTCCTGCCAGAGACTAGATGACCTTTGGGGATCCCTTCCAACTCTAGGATTCGGTGAAGCCATTAGATTTCAATGTCAAGAATACAGATGCTTGCATTTCGCCTTCTCTTCCAGGATGCCAGGCTTCCTGCCAGAGACTAGATGACCTTTGGGGATCCCTTCCAACTCTAGGATTCGGTGAAGCCATTAGATTTCAATGTCAAGAATACAGATGCTTGCATTTCGCCTTCTCTTCCAGGATGCCAGGCTTCCTGCCAGAGACTAGATGACCTTTGGGGATCCCTTCCAACTCTAGGATTCTGTGAAGCCATTAGATTTCAATGTCAAGAATACACATGCTTGCATTTCGCCTTCTCTTCCAGGATGCCAGGCTTCCTGCCAGAGACTAGATGACCTTTGGGGATCCCTTCCAACTCTAGGATTCGGTGAAGCCATTAGATTTCAATGTCAAGAATACAGATGCTTGCATTTCGCTTTCTCTTCCAGGATGCCAGGCTTCCGTCCTCCGGAACGAGGCCAACCCCAAACTGGAAAAGTTGAAAGACGACTTGCAGGAATACCTGAGAAACATGACCCAAGCCGTGAATGTCCAGATAGACTACATCCGAAGGCTGGAGCTCACCCAGTCGCTGGTGTAAGTCTTCCGGAGAGTTATAGTGCTGTGCTGAAATATCCTTCAAACTAAGTTTGGGAACCACTGATCTACATTGTAGACTTAATGCAGTTTGGCCCCTCTTGGACTGCCATGGCTCAATGCTATGGGACCCCAGGAGTTGTAGTTTGCCTTGGTTGCCAAAGAGTTTGTCTGAAATACAGTAGAGTCCCACTTATCCAACATAAACGGGCCGGCAGAATGTTGGATAAGTGAAAATGTTGGATAATAAGGAGGGATTAAGGAAAAGCTTATTAAACATCAAATTAGGCTAGGATTTTACAAATTAAGCACCAAAACATCATGTTTTACAACACATCAACAGAAAAAGCAGCTCAATACATGGTAATGTTATGTAGGAATTACTATACAGTCGAGTCTCACTTATCCAACATAAACGGGCCGGCAGAATGTTGGGTAAGTGAAAATGTTGGATAATAAAGAGGGATTAAGGAAAAGCCTATTAAACATCAAATTAGGCTAGGATTTTACAAATTAAGCACCAAAACATCATGTTTTACAACACATCAACAGAAAAAGCAGCTCAATACATGGTAATGTTATGTAGGAATTACTATACAGTAGAGTCTCACTTATCCAACATAAACGGGCCGGCAGAATGTTGGGTAAGTGAAAATGTTGGATAATAAAGAGGGATTAAGGAAAAGCCTATTAAACATCAAATTAGGCTAGGATTTTACAAATTAAGCACCAAAACATCATGTTTTACAACACATCAACAGAAAAAGCAGCTCAATACATGGTAATGTTATGTAGGAATTACTATACAGTAGAGTCTCACTTATCCAACATAAACGGGCCGGCAGAATGTTGGGTAAGTGAAAATGTTGGATAATAAAGAGGGATTAAGGAAAAGCCTATTAAACATCAAATTAGGCTAGGATTTTACAAATTAAGCACCAAAACATCATGTTATACAACACATCAACAGAAAAAGCAGCTCAATACATGGTAATGTTATGTAGGAATTACTATACAGTAGAGTCTCACTTATCCAACATAAACGGGCCGGCAGAATGTTGGATAAGTGAAAATGTTGGATAATAAGGAGGGATTAAGGAAAAGCCTATTAAACATCAAAATAGGTTATGATTTTACAAATTAAGCACCAAAACATCATGTTATACAACAAATTTGGCAGAAAAAGTAGTTCAATATGCAGTAATGCTATGTAGTAATTACTGTATTTACGAATTTAGCACCAAAATATCATGATATATTGAAAACATTGACTACAAAAATGCGTTGGATAATCCAGAACGTTGGATAAGCAGATATTGGATAAGTGAGACTCTACTGTATATAGGGGGGGGGGGGGAGAGAGATTTAATGCAGGGATATCCCGAAAATCTTCAATGGTCTATCTATCAATCAATCGCTTGATCAAGACAGATATTGATATTCTGGGATATATGGCTGTGTTGAAGAGCCCTGAGGGTCCTTCCACACAGCTATATAACCCAGAATATCAATGCAGATAATCCACGTTATCTGCTTTGAACTGGATTATATAGAAATGTGGACTCAGACAACCCAGATCAAGTCTCCTCCCCACCAAAAACACCTTCCCAAGGAGGCCTCAACTGCGCCCCCCAAACGATGGTGCCTGAGGCAACTGCCTAAATTGCCTTATGGTTGAACCGCCCCTGGGCACAGGCCATGTGTTGCACATACTTTGATTCATACAAAGTGCTTATATGGTCTATATCAGGGGTCCTCAAACTTTTTAAGTGGAGGGCCGGTTCATGGTCCCTCAGATTGTTGAGGCGCCAAATTATCATTTGGAAAAAAACCAAAACAAATTTCTATCACACTGCACATGTCTTATTTGTAGTATAAACGCCGCCCCCCCCCCAACAACAATTATTTATTTATTTGCTACATTTATACCCCGCCCTCTCTCACCCCGAAGGGGACTCAGAGCGGCTTACAAGTTGTATGTACATACAATATATTATATTACTAGCTGTGCCCGGCCACGCGTTGCTGTGGCGTTGTCTGGTGGTGTCTGTATTTTATAGGCAGTGTGGAAGAGGCCTGAGTGAGGCCTAACTCTGCCTGTCCCCTGGGCTGAGTGGGTTGCTAGGAGACCAAGTGGGCAGAGCTTAGCCTTCTAACTGGCAACAATTGGATAAAAACAATTATTCCTCTCCCTCTAATTAGGACTTTATTTTTCTTTTCTTTTTGTTGTATGAACGTAGAGGCATGGATGAGGGGTTGTGCTGTCAATTTTCGAGGTTGTGGGTTGTTTAGTTTTGTTGTTTTGTCGGTCGCCAGGATTCCATCACTCTTTTATATATATAGATTAGTATAGTACAATATTAGCATTATATATCAATATATTGCACTATACCACTATACTGTAATATTATTAGTAATATTACAGTACATTTAATATATAATAAATAAATTATATTATTATATTATACAATATTATTATATTGTATTATTATTATTATTAGCCACCCTGAGTCCCCTATTGGGTGAGAAGGGTGGGGTAGAAATACTGTAATAAATAAATAAATAAGTTATTATCAATATTATATGTATACACAATCTATATCTATAAAAGGGTAATGGAATCACGGCACCGGACAAAACAACTAAACTAAACGCCCCACAACCTCGAAAATTGACAGCACAACCTCTCATCCACGCCTCTACGTTCATACAACAAAAAGAAAAGAAAAATTAAGTCCTAGCCACAGCAACGCGTGGCCGGGCACAGCTAGTATATTATATTATTACCGTAGCACAATATTAGTAAATGAAAGAAAAATACAATATTTAAAAATAAAAACAGTTTTAACCAACATACTGTAAATCTTTCAGGATTTCAATGGGAAGTGTGGGCCTGCTTCTGGCCAATGAGATAGTCAAGTTAAGTAGGATTGTTATTGTTGTGTGCCTTCAAGTCATTTCAGACTTTGGGCGAGTCTTAGTGTAAAACTGAGGGCGGGGGCCAGGTCAATGACCTTGGAGGGCCGCATCCGGCCCCCGGGCCTTAGTTTGGAGACCCCTGGTCTATATAAAGGCTATATGATATATTCAGAGGCAAAGCTATATAGGCAATAGTTTACTATTTTTCTGGCTTATGGTCCCTACACCATGATGACTCCTTCTCTGTGTTCCTCTTCCTCACAGAGACCAGCTTCATGGAGTGAAGCAGCGGGTGATCGACCTGAAGAAGGAGCTTCCAGCGGAGGTCTTTCAGGCCTACAAGCAGGTGGTCGGGGTCTCCATGGAGGTGGTCAAGAAGGGCCTGGACTCCCTCCGCGGCTTAAAGGACAAGGTGACCCCCGCCACCAATGAGCTGGCCACGTCCTTTTACGACACCGTGCTCCCTTTCACCAACTCGGTGGCCCGGACGGTGGACGCCTACACCAACGCCATGCGCCGGACGGTGGCCGAAGCCGCCGACCAACTGAAGAGGCCCAAACTGGTCGAGAAGCTGGGACGGCAACTGGGAGAGCTGAGGAACCAGTTGGCGCCTCATGCCGAAGGGCTGCGGGACAAACTGGAGGCCTTGAAGGCTTCCTGGGCGCCGTATGAGAAGTTCAAGGAAGGGATGGAGAAGATCAAGCAGACCTTCCAGCCCTTGGTGGACTCCGTTCTCCAAGCCGTCAGGAAATACATGGAGAAGTTTAAGGAATGGGCACAAGAGCCTTCCGAGGGTCCCCAAGAGCAATGATTTATTGGAAGCAGAGGGAAAGAAGGTCACCTTGGCTGAAAAAAGGGGTGCAAATACAAACCGGGGGGCCAGTCTTTGTACTTTCCTGAACTTTTAGAAATGTAGAACTTTAGAAGCTTCCTCATGAGGAAAAGTGGTTATGTTACACTCTCCTTATTTGATCCAAATAATAACAATAATAAAAAATTAAAATAGAAATTAAATAAATGGGTTTGTGTTTCCCTGAAAATAACACAGTCTCTTACATTAATGTTTGCTCCCAAAGATGTGCTAGGTCTTATTTTCAGGAGATGTCTTATTTTTCCATGAAGAAAAATTCACATTTATTGTTGAAAAGAAAAATGAACATTTATTATATACTGTACACTAGTTGTCATCACAAACCAGCATAACCAGACAAACTGTGAATCCTATCAAGAATTTATTGTAACTACCAATATTTACATGTACAACAATCTATGGTACATACATTTACTGATCTTGCATGCTCTGATGTTCTGTTCGTTGTAATAATAATAATAATAATAATAATAATAATAATAATAATAATAATATAATATGGCATCATAAACTGGACACAGGTGGAACTGGACAATTTGGACAGAAAAACAAGAAAACTCATGACCATTCGTCATTCAATGCACCCTCGCAGTGATGTTGACCGGCTATATCTGCCTAGAAGATCAGGGGGCAGAGGACTCTTACAAGTCAAACAAGCAGTCAAAGAAGAAGAAGAAGCCCTGGCAGAAGATGTAAAGCAAAGTGAAGAACCTGCTTTGATTGAAGTCAAAAATCAGAAACTCTTCAAGGCACAGCAGACAAAAAACCAGTACAAGAAAACCGCACTACAAACTAGAGCTGGCAGCTGGCACAACAAAACATTGCATGGCAATGACAAAAATTGACAAAATTGAAGGAAAAGCTGACAAGGAGAAGACCTGGCTCTGGCTCACGAATGGGACACGGAAGAAGGAGACAGAAGGCCTGATCCTTGCAGCCCAGGAGCAAGACATCAGAACAAAGGCAATTCAGGCCAAGATCGAAAAATCAGCTGACGACCCAAAATGCAGACTCTGCAAGGAAACCGACGAAACCATGGATCATATCCTCAGCTGCTGTAAGAAAATCGCACAGACAGACTACAAACAGAGACACAACCATGTGGCCCAAATGATTCATTGGAACTTATGCCTCAAGTACCACCTCCCAGCAGCAAAGAACTGGTGGGATCACAAACCTGCAAAAGTATTGGAAAATGAGCACGCAAAGATACTGTGGGACTTCCGAATCCAGACTGACAAAGTTCTGGAAAACAACACACCAGACATCACAGTTGTGGAAAAGAAAAAGTTTTGGATCATTGATGTTGCCATCCCAGGTGACAGTCACATTGACGAAAAACAACAGGAAAAACTCAGCCGCTCTCAGGACCTCAAGATTGAACTGCAAAGACTCTGGCAGAAACCAGTGCAGGTGGTCCCGGTGGTGATGGGCACACTGGGTGCCGTGCCAAAAGATCTCAGCCGGCATTTGGAAACAACAGACATTGACAAAATTACGATCTGCCAACTGCAAAAGGCCACCCTGCTGGGATCTGCACACATCATCCGAAAATACATCACACAGTCCTAGACACTTGGGAAGTGTTCGACTTGTGGTTTTGTGATATGAAATCCAGCATGTCTAACTTGTTTGCTGTGTCAAATAATAATAATAATAATAATAATAATAATAATAATAATAATAATAATAATAATAATAATACATCACACAGTCCTAGACACTTGGGAAGTGTTCGACTTGTGGTTTTGTGATACAAAATCCAGCATGTCTATCTTGTTTGCTGTGTCATAATAATAATAATAATAATAATAATAATAATAATAATAATACATCACACAACCCTAGACACTTGGGAAGTGTTAGACTTGGGATTTTGTGATACGAAATCCAGCATATCTATCTTGTTTGCTGTGTCATACAACGTCGTTGTGTCAGTAATAATAATAATAATCCGAAAATACATCACACAGTCCTAGACACTTGGGAAGTGTTTGACTTGTGACTTTGTGATACGAAATCCAGCATGTCTATCTTGTTTGCTGTGTCATAATAAAATAATAATAATAATAATAATAATAATAATCCGAAAATACATCACACAGTCCTAGACACTTGGCAAGTGTTCAACTTGTGATTTTGTGATACGAAATCCAGCATGTCTATCTTGTTTGCTGTGTCATAATAAAATAATAAAAATAATAAATTAAAATAGAAATTAAATAAATGGGTTTGTGAAAGTTTTGGCCTGCTTTTCCTCCTTTGCATCCATACAGCCCTGGAAAACACACAACAACCCAATCCCTACCTGTTTAGAGAGGAAAATTTGACCTGTTTTTCACCTTTTACTCTCTAAATAATGAGTCGCCCACGCCAAACCTGTGCAGTTTTCGAAGATCAGAACCCATTGATGCATATACTTATTAGGTCTTATTTTTAGAGGACGTCTTATTTTCGGGGAAATGGTATGAATATGATTTATTCTATGACTCCAAATGCCCCCGTTTGTTTACATTGCAAAGAATCCCTACCTGTTTGGAGAGGAAATGTGACCTGTTTTTCGCCTATTTCCCCCTAAATAATGAAGCTCGGAACCTATTGACGCATCTATGATTTATTCTCTGACCCCAAATGCCCCCATTTCCTTACATTGCTATGGGTCCCGCTTGCCCTTTCTCCCACAGTATGAACAGAAACATTTGCACGTCCATGCAATAACATTGATTATCTTCAAATCTCACTTTTCTGCTGGCTTTGCCATTCGTCCCTGAACTCCAGATCATTTCTGAACACACTGGGAACGAAAACACACACGCAGACCCTTGACGGGCCCCAATGATCACACAATCCCTATCTGTGGAAGGACTTTAATGGGGGAAATATGGGGCCGAACGTCCCCTTCTGCCTCCCCCGCAGGGTCATTGTCCCACACCGGGAGCACACAGCCGTCCCACGAGAATGAACTCTAGTTTGTTACGTAAAGCAAGCAATTTGAGAAAATAGATCGTAAACCTTTGGCGGGAGAGGCCAACGTTGCCTATGGATCACTGTATTTTTTGGGAGTTATCTTGGGGTCACTTGGGGTCTCCAATACCCCAACGGATGACAACCAAGGGTGCATTCCAGGATCCCATTGCACTGAGCCAAATCTCAAGATTCATCCATTCAATAGTGCAGATCAGGGGTCCCCAAATTTTTTAAACTGGGGGCCAGTTCACAATCCTTCGGACCGTTGGAGGGCCAGACTATAGTTGGCCACCAAGCAATGATGATGATAATAATAATAATAATAATAATAATAATAATAATAATAATAATAATAATAAGCTGACAAGGAGAAGACCTGGCTCTGGCTCACGAATGGGACCCTGAAGAAGGAGACAGAAGGCCTGATCCTTGCAGCCCAGGAGCAAGACATCAGGACAAAGGCAATTAAGGCCAAGATCGAAAAATCAGCTGATGACCCAAAATGCAGACTGTGCAAGGAAGCTGACGAAACCATTGATCATATCCTCAGCTGCTGTAAGAAAATTGCACAGACAGACTACAAACAGAGGCACAACTATGTGGCCCAAATGATCCATTGGAACTTATGCCTCAAGTACCACCTCCCAGCAGCAAAGAACTGGTGGGATCACAAACCTGCAAAGGTCTTGGAAAATGAGCACACAAAAATATTGTGGGACTTCCGGATCCAGACTGACAAAGTTCTGGAACACAACACACCAGACATCACAGTTGTGGAAAAGAACAAGGTTTGGATCATTGATGTCGCCATCCCAGGTGACAGTCGCATTGATGAAAAACAACAGGAAAAACTCAGCCGCTATCAGGACCTCAAGATTGAACTTCAAAGACTGTGGCAGAAACCAGTGCAGGTGGTCCCGGTGGTGATGGGCACACTGGGTGCCGTGCCAAAAGATCTCAGCCGGCATTTGGAAACAATAGACATTGACAAAATCACGATCTGCCAACTGCAAAAGGCCACCCTACTGGGATCTGCACGCATCATCCGAAAGTACATCACACAGTCCTAGACACTTGGGAAGTGTTCGACTTGTGATTTTGTGATACGAAATCCAGCATATCTATCTTGTTTGCTGTGTCATACAACGTCGTTGTGTCAATAATAATAATAATAATAATAATAATAAATAAAATAAAAATAGGGTTGGAAGAGACCCTTTGGGCCATTGAGTCCAATCCCCTTCTGTCTTTGGGCACCAAAAGCACAAGCAAAGCACCCCTGACAGATGGCCTCCCAGCCTCAATGATAATAATAATAATAATAATAATAATAATAATAATAATAATAATAATAATAATAATAGTTGGAAGAGAAGAAGAGAACCCTTGAGTCATTTAGCCCAACCCCCTTCTGCCTTTGTGCCCTGGGGGCCGGATAAATGGCTTCGATGTGCCGCATGTGGCCCCCGGGCCTTAGTTTGGGGACCCCTGGTGTAGATACACGCTTTAACAGAGAACTCAAGACCTTGTAAATCTACAAATCCCGAGCTTCTATTGCATTGAGCTATGACCATTAAAGTACTGTCAAACTACATCCATTCAATGGTGTAGACTAGACACACTCTTTAGCAGAGAAGGCACAAGACCTTGTAAAACTGCAACTCCCGGGATCCCATTACATTGAGCCATGGCCATTAAAGTGGTCTCAAGATGCATCCATTTAAGTGTAGATACACCCTTTAACAGAGAAGGCTCAAGACCTTGTAAAACTACAACTCCCGGGATTCAATTGCATTGTGCCATAGCCATTAAAGTGGTCTCAAGATGCATCCATTCAACGGTGTAGATACACCCTTAGCAGAGAAGGCTCAAGACCTTGTAAAACTACAACTCCTGGGATCCCATTACATTGAGCCACAGCCATTAAAGTGGTCTCAAGATGCATCCATTCAACGGTGTAGATACACCCTTAGCAGAGAAGGCTCAAGACCTTGTAAAACTACAACTCCTGGGATCCCATTACATTGAGCCACAGCCATTAAAGTGGTCTCAAGATGCATCCATTCAACGGTGTAGATACACCCTTTAACAGAGAAGGCTCAAGACCCTGTAAAACTACAACTCCCGGGATCCCATTGCATTGAGACATGGCCATTAAAGTGGTCTCAAGATGCATCCATTCAATGGTGTAGATACACCCTTGCGTGCAGATCCCAGTAGGGTGGCCTTTTGCAGTTGGCAGATCGTGATTTTGTCAATGTCTATTGTCTCCAAATGCCGGCTGAGATCTTTTGGCACAGCACCCAGTGTGCCCATCACCACCGGGACCACCTGCACTGGTTTCTGCCAGAGTCTTTGCAGTTCAATCTTGAGGTCCTGATAGCGGCTGAGTTTTTCCTGTTGTTTTTCGTCAATCCGACTGTCACCTGGGATGGCAACATCAATGATCCAAACCTTGTCCTTTTCCACAACTGTGATGTCTGGTGTGTTGTGTTCCAGAACTTTGTCAGTCTGGATTCGGAAGTCCCACAGTATCTTTGCGTGCTCATTTTCCAAGACTTTTGCAGGTTTGTGATCCCACCAGTTCTTTGCTGCTGGCAGGTGGTACTTGAGGCATAAGTTCCAATGGATCATTTGGGCCACATAGTTGTTGTGCCTCTGTTTGCAGTCTGTCTGTGTGATTTTCTTACAGCAGCTGAGGATATGATCCATGGTTTCGTCGGTTTCCTTGCACAGTCTGCACTTTGGGTCATCAGCTGATTTTTCGATCTTGGCCTTAATTGCCTTTGTCCTGATGTCTTGCTCCTGGGCTGCAAGGATCAGGCCTTCTGTCTCCTTCTTCAGGGTCCCATTCGTGAGCCAGAGCCAGGTCTTCTCCTTATCAGCTTTTCCTTCAATTTTGTCAAGGAACTTTCCATGCAATGTTTTGTTGTGCCAGCTGTCAGCTCTAGTTTGTAGTGCGGTTTTCTTGTACTGGTTTTTTGTCTGCTGTGCTTTGAGGAGTTTCTGATTTTTGACTTCAATCAAAGCAGGTTCTTCACTTTGCTTTACATATTCTGCCAGGGCATCATCATCATCATTATTATTATTATTATTATTATTATTATTATTATTATTATTATTATTATTATTATTCTTGGGCCCTCCAGGTGTTTTGGACTACAGCTCCCACAATGTGCAACGTGCCCCAGTTTCCCAACCCTTTCTACCTGCCGAAAGGTAGCGAACCCCATCATCCAGGCCAAGCTTCTCGCTAGAAACATGGTTATTGACACAACTTTTGGGTGTTATTTTGCAAAACGGAGTTCAATGTCTCCTCTTTTTGTGGGGACAACGACGCTGGGACAATGAACCCCAAACCGGTGGGAGGAAGAGGACATTCCCACTTCTGCCGTGTTAATGATTGACATTAATGATTGACATTGGGATGACTATTTAATTCCCAGTTGTAGAAGTCCCATCATTCAGAGGCACCTTCGGTTTCATCCCCAGCGTGACTTCTTCTGGATCAACATGAAGATCTGGGTCATCGCTTTGGCCTTGGCCGTCTTCGCAGGTGAGTGGACAACCCATGAGTTGGGAAACTCCATAAGTGAGTCCAAGTTGGCCCATGCCTGGTCTACACTGTGGAAGTAATGCACATTGACGCCTCGTTGGTCCCTTCCAGGGTCCCAGGCCTTCGTCATCCGCTCGGCCCCGGAAGGTCCCAGCAAGTTGGCCCAGTTCTTCGATGAAATCGAGCATTTTCTGGAGAAAATCGACAACACCACAGACCACCAATGGGAGCAGCTAAAAA
The DNA here is from genome assembly GCF_035594765.1 of Anolis carolinensis. NCBI lineage: Eukaryota > Metazoa > Chordata > Lepidosauria > Squamata > Anolidae > Anolis > Anolis carolinensis. The sequence continues at coordinate 1,991,537 of NW_026943821.1, read as the reverse complement.
AATCCGAGACCGGCAAGATCATCGCGTAAGCAAACCTCCTTTCCTACAGTCATTTTTGACACGTTGCACTACGTATCCCCCAATTCACCCCCTGAAAAATATACAGTAGAGTCTCACTTATCCAAGACTCACTTATCCAAGGTTCTGGATTATCCAAAGCATTTTTGTAGTCAATGTTTTAAATATATCGTGATATTTTGGTGCTAACAGTAATTACAACATAACATGACTGCGTACTGAACTACTTTTTCTGTCAAATTTGTTGTCTAACATGATGTTTTGGTGCTTAATTTGTAAAATCATAACCTAATTTGGTGTTTAATAGGCTTTTCCTTAATCCCTCCTTATTATCCAACGTATTCGCTTATCCAAGGTTCTGCCGGCCCGTTTAGCTTGGATAAGTGAGACTCTACTGTAATTATCTGGGACCCTGATTTTTTTGGGAGGGATGCTGCTGGGTTTTGGGTTGATTTGGGGTATCATAAACCTGAGCCTCAAAGGTTACAAGATTGTATGTTCTGTACCTTGCTCTTCTTCCTCCTTATTACTCTCCCTTCCTTCGTTTTTCCTTCCTTCCTTCTTCCTTCCTTTTTACCTTCCTTCCTTCCTTCTCATTCTGCTCTTCCTCCTCTTCATTCTCTTCTGCCTCTTTCTCCACTTCTCCTTTGCATTTTTCTTCTTTCTTTCTCCCTCCTCTTCATTCTCTTCTTTTCCTTCTCCTCCTCTCTTTTTCCTCCCCTCCTTCTTCTGCTCCTCACTATTTTCCTTTCTTCCTCCACCTCATTCTCTTCTTCCCCTCCTCCTTTCTCTCTCTTCTTCCTCCTCCTCCTTTTCCTCTTCATTCTTCTCCCTCGCTTCCTTCTCCTCCTCTTCCCTTCCTCTCCTTCGTGGTCTTCTCCGTCTCCTCCTTCCTCCTCTTCCTCCTCTTTCTTCTCCTCTTCTTGTCTTCTTCCTCCTGTTCTCCCTTTCCTCCTCCTCCTCCTCCTCTTCCCTCCCTCTACCTTCACCTTCTTCCTCCTCCCTTCCTTCCTTCCATCTCCACCTTTGTCCTTCTTCTCCCTCACTTCCTTCTCCTCCTCTTCCCTTCCTCTCCTTCGTGGTCTTCTCCGTCTCCTCCTTCCTCCTCTTCCTCCTCTTTCTTCTTCTTTCCTTGTCTTCTTCCTCCTGTTCTCCCTCTCCTTCTCCTCCCTTCCTTCCTTCCATCTCCCCCTCTTTGTCCTTCTTCTCCCTCACTTCCTTCGCCTCCTCTTCCCTTTCCTCCTCCTCCTCCTCTTCCCTCCCTCTACCTTCACCTTCTTCCTCCTCCCTTCCTTCCTTCCATCTCCACCTTTGTCCTTCTTCTCCCTCACTTCCTTCTCCTCCTCTTCCCTTCCTCTCCTTCGTGGTCTTCTCTGTCTCCTCCTTCCTCCTCTTCCTCGTCTTTCTTCTTCTTTCCTTGTCTTCTTCCTCCTGTTCTCCCTCTCCTTCTCCTCCCTTTCTTCCTTCCATCTCCCCCTCTTTGTCCTTCTTCTCCCTCGCCTCCTCTCCTTCATGGTCTTCTCCTCCTTCACCCTCTTCCTTTCCTTCCTCCTCTTTCTTCTCCAGGAAATGGTTGGAGGATGAGGATGATCCCACCGAGGCTCCTGCCCAGGGCCAGGCCCCAAAGGAGGAGGAGGAGGAGGAGGGCTTCATCGGCTCCGTCATCAACCTGATCTCCGACATGTTTGACATGGTGGAGAAGGCCATTGATGAGATCGACAAGAAGTCCGACCACATCCTGAAGAAGCTCAAGGAGGAGGTGGTGGCCGCGGTGGGACACCGCCTGGACCCCGCCGTCGACCGGGTGAGGCCGTACGTGGTTTCGCTCCTGAAGGAGATGGTCGAGAAGCACGAGTCCTTCAACCCGGCCATGGACGAGGAATTCCAGAAGCACCTGGACTTGCTCGACAAGTACCTCCCGCCATATCTACACAAGGTGGAAAACTATGTCTCCAAACTGTAGGAAGAGCCACGGGCCGGCACAGTCAAACCTCACGAAGAGGAAGAATTAATTCAAGGAGATTCCCAAGGCTTGCATCATTCTCATCCACAATTTGGAAATAGACAAATCTTAGAATCTGTAGAGTTGTCCGACTCGCTTCTGCTATTCCAACTCCCAGATCCCATAATAAAGGAGATGAGCTCCACAATGAGACTGTGTTTGTCTGTTTCTGGTTCATTTCATGTCTATATGGGTGGAATTCATCACACTTTGATACCGCTTTAACTCAATGCAGCTGTATAGAGGAGGGGAAAGACCAATAATAATAATAATAATAATTATTATTATTAGTAGTAGTATTATTTTATTATGACACAGCAAACAAGATAGATATTCTGTATTTCGTTTCACGAAATCCCAAGTCGAACACTTCCCAAGTGTCTAGGACTGTGTGATGTATTATTATTATTATTATTATTATTATTATTATTATTATTATTATTATTATTTATGACACAGCAAACAAGATAGACATGCTGGATTTCGTTTCACAAAATCACAAGTCGAACACTTCCCAAGTGTCTAGGACTGTGTGATGTATTTTCGGATGATGCGCGCAGATCCCATTCGGGTGGCCTTTTGCAGTTGGCAGATCGTGATTTTGTCAATGTCTATTGTTTCCAAATGCCGGCTGAGATCTTTTGGCACAGCACCCAATGTGCCGATCACCACCGGGACCACCTGCACTGGTTTCTGCCAGAGTCTTTGCAGTTCAATCTTGAGGTCCTGATAGCGGCTGAGTTTTTCCTGTTGTTTTCCGTCAATGCGACTGTCACCTGGGATGGCGACATCAATGATCCAAACCTTTTTCTTTTCCACAACTGTGATGTCTGGTGTGTTGTGTTCCAGAACTTTGTCAGTTTGGATTTGGAAGTCCCACAGTATCTTTGCGTGCTCATTTTCCAATACTTTTGTAGGTTTGTGATCCCACCAATTCTTTGCTGCTGGGAGGTGGTACTTGAGGCATAAGTTCCAATGAATCAATTATTATTATAATAATTATACTCACCTGAGTATAAGTCTTAAAAAAGGGCTGAAAAACCCAGCTTATACTCGAGTATATACAGTATGTATTTTATTTCTCTTTTATTGTAACTATCCGGGCTTGGCCCCATGTTAGTTGCCCTGAGTCCCTTTGGGGAGATGGAGGCGGGATACAAAAATAAAGTTGTTGTTGTTGTTGATGTTGTTGATGTTGATGTTGTTGTTGTTATATCTCATCATCGAGACTCAACCGATTCAACATAGTGGCAGCCACAAAAACAAAGTTTCTGGAGGATAACAACGACGTGCACAGTAAGGACCAGACAATTCAATAGGAACTAATACTTTCAAACCAGGAACAGAAAATTTTGCAAATTTTTGTTTACATAGTGCAATTTGCCAAATTGGGAAGTAGACGGTGGTCAATAAACCCGGCCCTCTCCCTTTTTTTTGAGTAAACTTTTCCCATCTGCTCTTGTTTTCCTCCTGGTGTCCATGATCTTGGGAACCAAATATCTGCAAATATAGCTGAACCCAGTGCCCGGGATTAATGATTGACAGTTTCCAAAGTAATGTTGGGACAGTTACTTTCTCCATTCCGGCTTCGTGATGTCCTCCCTTGAACCCGTGCCCGGGATTTGTGCAACTCGTAGAACCACCATAAAGGTCTATACCAGGCATGGGCCAATGCAAGCAAGAACAATACAATATTCAAAGTGAAGAACAATTTTAACTGACATACTCTTAACAGTATTTCAGTGGAAGACCACAGGGGCCATTCAGCTTTTGCAATACTACTACTACTACTACTAATAATAATAATATCAACAACATCAAAAGTCACATCCTCCTCTGCAACAACACCATCTGGCGAACCCAACCTTGACTGAACATCGGAATGTTCCCCAATTAGCGGTTCTTCTGGAAGCACAACTTCGGGCACCTGCAAAGCCCGAAGTCCTGGAGATCCAAGTACTGGAGAGGCCCAAAATCCAAATCAGAATCTGAGTCAAACTCCGTCTCCTGTGGACAGCCAGATCCTGATGGCTGGATAATAAGAATGTAATCCTTATTATCCAACATTTTCACTTATCCAACGTTCTGCCGGCCCGTTTATGTTGGATAAGTGAGACTCTACTGTATTATTAATAATAATAATATATTAATTCATATATTGGAGCCCCAGTGGTGAAGAGTGTTAAAGCGCTGAGCTGCTGAACTACCAGATCGAAAGGTCCCAGGTTCAAATCCCAGGAGTGGAGTGAGCTCCCACTGTTAGCCCCAGCTTCTGCCAACCTAGCAGTTTGAAAACATGCAAATGTGAGTAGATCAATAGGTACCGCTCCGGCAGGAAGGTAACGGCGCTCCATGCAGTCATGCCGGCCACATGACCTTGGAGGTGTCTACGGACAAGGCCGGCTCTTCAGCTTAGAAATGGAGATGAGCACCAACCCCCAGAGTCAGACACGACTGGACTTAACGTCAGGGGAAACCTTTACCTTTACCTTATTGGGAAAATATAATACTATACTTGTATAATATTTATTTATTTATAACATTTATACCCCGCCCTTCTCACCCAAGAGGACTCAGGGCAGCTTACAAAAATTGACACAATGTAATGCCCAAAATGCAATCATAAAAACAAAACAATATAAACAGATCCATTAATAACATTGTTAAAACACATTATAAAAACCTTAAAAACGTATACAGTAGTGTCTCACTTATCCAACATTCGCTTACCCAACGTTCTGTATTATCCAACGCATTTTGTAGTAAATGTTTTCAATATATCGTGATATTTTGGTGCTAAATTCCTAAATACAGTAATTGCAACATAACATTATTGCGTATTGAACTATTTTTTCTGTCACATTTGTTGTCTAACATGATGTTTTGGTGTTTAATTTGTAAAATCATAACCTACTTTGGTGTTTAATAGGCTTCTCCTTAATCTCTCCTTATTATCCAACATATTCACTTATCCAATGTTCTGCTGACCTGTTTATGTTGGATAAGTGAGACTCTACTGTATATAATTAATTCCATTCCAATTTCGGCCTAGGACAAAACAACAAAACTACACATCCCAGAAACACTAAACTTGGCAGCACAACCCCTCATCCATGCATCTACGTTCATACAACAAAAAGAAAAGAAAAATAAAGTCTTAATTAGAGGGAGAGGAATAATTGTTTTTATCGAATTGCTGCCAGTTAGAAGGCTAAGCTCGCCCACTTGGTCTCCTAGCAACCAATTCAGCCCAGGGGACAGGCAGAGTTAGGCCTCACTAGGCCTCTTCCACACTGCCTATAAAATACAGATTATCTGATTTGAACTGGATTATATGGCAGTGTAGACTCAAGGCCCTTTCACACAGCTATATAATCCATTTATAATGGACTTAATGTAAGATAAAACCTTTACCCTTTACCTTAACTACCACCAATTCCTCAATACTTTCTTTCCCATACCACCAGACTTCGCCACAGCAACGCGTGGCCGGGCACAGCTAGTATATAATAATAATAATATTATTAAATATAATATTCCAATATATTTTCCCAATACACCTTCATCATTCCCTATGGCCTGTTTCTCATTCTTTGTCCTGAAAATAATGGGTCGTCCGATAGGAAAATGCACAATTTGCATTTCACCGCTAGCTCCGGGTCATTTTGGAACTAGTACAAAACAATCTTCCTTTCCCAAAAGACATGGACGTGGGTGAAAGAGATGGACAAATATCCCCTCCGCCCCCCTCGGAAGAGGTCATCGCCCGATTGTCTCAAAGGGAGAAGCGAAGGGGAGGCACCCAGGTCAGTGGTCAGTGTTAATGAGTGTTAGTGAGTGATCGGAGGCAGGGAGTGATGTGTAAAGCCCTTGCCAGCCTCTCTTCCCAGAGAGAAAGAGTCTTGAGTTCGGATCTGTCTGGAGCCCGCTTCCTTGCAGCCATGAAGCTCCTGGTTGTGCTCTTGGCCTTGACTGCAGTCCCAGGTGAGTGCCGTCTACACCGTAGAATTAATGAAGTTCTTTCGTGCACAACATTATTAAAACACTAGCTGTGCCCGGCCACACGTTGCTGTGGCGAAGTATGGTGGTATGGGAAATAAAGTATTGAGGAATTGGTGGTAGTTAGTTAAGGTAAAGGGTAAAGGTTTTCCCCTGACTCTGGGGGTTGGTGCTCATCTCCATTTCTAAGCCAAAGAGCCGGCGTTGTCCGTAGACACCTCCAAGGTCATGTGGCCACTGGCATGACTGCATGGAGCGCCGTTACCTTCCTGCCTGAGCCGTACCTATTGATCTACTCACACTCTGGGGGTTGGTGCTCATCTCCATTTCTAAGCCAAAGAGCCGGCGTTGTCCGTAGACACCTCCAAGGTCATGTGGCCACTGGCATGACTGCATGGAGCGCCGTTACCTTCCTGCCTGAGCCGTACCTATTGATCTACTCACACTCTGGGGGTTGGTGCTCATCTCCATTTCTAAGCCAAAGAGCCGGCGTTGTCCATAGACACCTCCAAGGTCATGTGGCCACTGGCAAGACTGCATGGAGCACCGTTACCTTCCCGCCTGAGCCGTACCTATTGATCTACTCACACTCTGGGGGTTGGTGCTCATCTCCATTTCTAAGCCAAAGAGCCGGCGTTGTCCGTAGACACCTCCAAGGTCATGTGGCCACTGGCATGACTGTATGGAGCGCCGTTACCTTCCCGCCAGAGCAGTACCTATTGATCTACACACACTCTGGGGGGTTGGTGCTCATCTCCATTTCTAAGCCAAAGAGCCGGCGTTGTCCATAGACACCTCCAAGATCATGTGGCCACTGGCATGACTGCATGGAGCGCCGTTACCTTCCCGCCGGAGCAGTACCTATTGATCTACTCACACTCTGGGGGTTGGGGCTCATCTCCATTTCTAAGCCAAAGAGCCGGCGTTGTCCATAGACACCTCCAAGGTCATGTGGCCACTGGCATGACTGCATGGAGCGCCGTTACCTTCCCGCCGGAGCGGTACCTATTGATCTACTCACATTGGCATGTTTCGAACTGCTAGGTTGGCAGGAGCTGGAGCTAACAACGGGCGCTCATTCTGCTCTTGAGGTTTGAACCTGGGACCTTTCGGTCTGCAAGTTCAGCAGCTCAGTGCTTTAACACACTTCACCACCGGGGCTCCAATATATGAATTAATATATTATTAATATGGATTAGATGGCAGTGTAGACTCAAGGCCCTTCCACACAGCTATATAACCCATTTAGAATCTTATATTATCTGCTTTGCACTGGATTATCTAGACTCCACACTGCCATATAATCCACTTCAGTGTGCAGTCGGACACAACTGGACTTAATGTCAGGAGAAAACCTTTACCCTTTACCTTAACTACCATCAATTCATCAATACTTTATTTCCCATACCACCAGACTTCACCACAGCAACGCGTGGCCGGGCATAGCTAGTAATATAATAAAATGGTAAAATTATATAAAGTAGAATATGTTTATTATTTTTGCATTTCTGGCTCTAGCCATGCTTGCATCCTTTTCTGGCCAGTTTGTAATGAAAGCCTCTGCTGTTTGCTGTCATCCTGGTGCGTGTTTTCTTTAATCCGAAACTTTGGGTGTTATTGTAAATGCTTGCCAGGCAGGACCCTCCATGGTCTAAATTGGATCTCAACGAAAACCATGAAGAAGCCGATATGTTTGACTCTGGTTTTGTCTTGCAGGAGGCCAAGCCGTGGCCATCAGAGAAGCGCCCACTTCGGAGCCCAAGTTAAGACCGTTGATCGATAAAATATCCATGTTCGGGAGGGATGCCTACATTGCCGTGGTGGAGACATTCGAGAAAATATTATTCTCTGCACCTATCACAATTGTCAAGTAAGCAGATCCCTATGACATGGCTGGCTGCTTTGCTTGAACCGCCACGGCTCAATGCTATGGACGTTGTAGTTTCACAAGGTCTTTTGCCTTCTCTCGATCGATAAGGCACAGATATCTATATCAAAATGCTATAAGAATCTATATATATAAAAGAGTGATGGCATCACGGCGACCCACAAAACAACAAAACTACAGGCCCCCCAACCTCGAAATTTGACAACACAACCCATCACCCACGCCTCTAGGTTGATACAACAAAAAGAAAAGAAAAATAAAGTCCTAATTAGAGAGAGAGGAATAATGGCTTTTATCCAATTGCTGCCAGTTAGAAGGCTAAGCTCCTCCAACTTGGTCTCCTAACAACCCAATAAAAATAATAAAAAACACTAAAAAATTAATACAATAAAATATTATAATAACAGAAAATAACTAAAAATAATACAAGAAAATAATAAAATATAATATTTAAAAAGATAACTTACAATAAAATGAATAAAAAATACAAAAAACATCAAATAAAAATTACACAACAATTTTTAACCAATACCACCACCACTTTGCCACAGCAACGCGTGGCCGGGCACAGCTAGTGCTATATATAGAAAAAACTTAAATGTATATATTCTCATCCAGGTTTAAATGTGTGTTTTATAGTATGCTAGTATTGTTGAGTACAGTAGAGTCTCACTTATCCAACACTCGCTTATCCAACATTCTGGATTATCCAATGCATTTTTGTAGTCAATGTTTTCAATACATCGTGATATTTTGGTGCCAAGTTCGTAAATATAGTAATTTCTACATAGCATTACTGTGTACTGAATTACAGTAGAGTCTCACTTATCAAACATAAACGGGCCGACAGAACGTTGGATAAGCGAATATGTTGGATAATAAGGAGGGATTAAGGAAACGCCTATTAAACATCAAAATAGGTTATGATTTTACAAATTAAGCACCAAAACATCATTTATAGTAGCAACAATAATAGAGAAAAATAATACATGCAATAATACCAATAATAATAGAGAAAAATAATAAATGTAATAATACCAATAATAATAGAGAAAAATAATAAATGTACCATATATTCTCGAGTATAAGCTGACCCAAATATAAGCCAACCAGGACCCTCACCTGAGTATAAACCAAGGGGGGCTTTTTCAGTCTTAAAAAAAGGACTGAAAAACTAGGCTTATACTCGGGTGAGGGTCCTGGTTGGCTTATATTTGGGTCAACTTATACTCGAGAATATATGGTGCATTTATTATTTTTCTCTATTATTATTGGTATTGTTACATTTATTATTTTTCTCTATTATTATATAGAGTAACTAGCTGTGCCCGGCCACGCGTTGCTGTGGCAAAGTGGTGGTGCTATTGGTTAAAAGTTGTTGTGAAATTTTTATTTGATGTTTTTTGTATTTTTTTAATTAATTTTATTGTAACTTATCTTTTTTATTTATTATATTTTATTATTTTATTGTATTATTTTTAGTTATTTAGTTATAGTATTTTATTGTATTAATTTTTTAGTGTTTTTAATTATTTTTTATTGTATTACAGTATTTGTATTTATTTTATTTTTTATTCTTTTATTAACACTGCGCTGAGCGGGTTGCTAGGAGACCAAGTGGGCAGAGCTTAGAGCTATCTAAGTGGCAGCAATTGGATAAAAACAATTATTTCTCTCCCTCTAATTAGGACTTTATTTTTCTTTGCTTTTTGTTGTATCAACCTAGAGGCGTGGATGATGGGTTGTGTTGTCAAACTTCGAGGTCGGGGGGCTTGTAGTTTAGTTGTTTTGCGGGTCGCCGTGATGCCATTACTCTTTTATATATATAGATAATAATTTTGTTCATGTTCATGGTTGTATTTTTTTAATTAATTTTATTGTAACTTATCTTTTTTATTTATTATATTTTATTATTTTGTTGTATTATTTTTAGTTATTTAGTTATAGTATTTTATTGTATTAATTTTTTAGTGTTTTTAATTATTTTTTATTGTATTACAGTATTTGTATTTATTTTATTTTTTATTCTTTTATTAAGACTGCGCTGAGCGGGTTGCTAGGAGACCAAGTGGGCAGAGCTTAGAGCTATCTAAGTGGCAGCAATTGGATAAAAACAATTATTTCTCTCCCTCTAATTAGGACTTTATTTTTCTTTGCTTTTTGTTGTATCAACCTAGAGGCATGGATGATGGGTTGTGTTGTCAAATTTCGAGGTTGGGGGGCTTGTAGTTTAGTTGTTTTGCGGGTCGCCGTGATGCCATTACTCTTTTATATATATAGACTAGCTGTGCCCAGCCACGCGTTGCTGTGGCGTTGTCTGGTGGTGTTGGTGAAAACTTGTTGAGGCTGGATGGCCATCTGTCAGGAGTGCTTGGATTGTGTCCTACTGCATGGTAGAAGGAAGTTGATCTGGATGATCCTTAAGGGTCACTCCAAACCTTAGGATTGTATGATGATGTTATTATTATTATTATTATTATTAGTAGTAGTAGTAGTAGTAGTATTAGTATTAATATTGAGAGGCTGGGTGGCCATCTGTTGGGAGTGCTTGGATTGTGTCCTGCATGGCAGAATTGGGTTTAACTGGATGGCCTTTAGGGGTGTCTCCTAACTGTCTGATGCTATGATTCGATGTGTATTATTATTGTGCAGATATTGGATGGCCATCTGTCAGGAGTGGTTGGATTGTGTCCTCCTGCATGATATAGGGAAGTTGAACTGGATGATCCTTAGGGGTATCTGCTAACCTAAGTTTGTATTATTATTATTATTATTATTATTATTATGAAGCTGGGTGGCCATCTGTTGGGCTGAGTAGGTTGCTAGGAGACCAAGTGGGCGGAGCTTAGCCTTCTAACTGGCAGCAATTGGATAAAAACAATTCTTCCTCTCCCTCTAATTAGGACTTTATTTTTATTTTCTTTTTGTTGTATGAACGTAGAGGCATGGATGAGGGGTTGTGCTGCCAAGTTTAGTGTTTCTGGGGTGTGTAGTTTTGTTGTTTTGTCCGCTGCCCTGATGCCATCACTCTTTTATATATATAGATAATAATTTTGTTCATGTTCATGGTTTCGTGCCTTAATGTTTCCTTCAATCCTGGTTGTATCTGGCTTTGCTTCCTTGCAGCGCCCACCTGTTGAAAGCCTACGAAACCCTCCGGGAGCAAGAGAGAGAGCTTCTTCCGGAGATCAGGGAAGCGAAGGAGATCCTTGATGCCGTCATGACAAAGTTCTCTCGGGTTCATCATGAGTGGAACCTGAACCAATACGAATATAACTTGGAAGGTGTCAAGGAGGCTCTGGCACAGTACGTCGACCCAGTGGCCTCCAAGGCGCTGAAGTACGTGGAGTGGCTGGAGGAGAACATCAGACCAGTGGTGATCGAAACGTACCGGCAGGCGTTCGAGAGACCCCGGGACCAGGTGCTGGAGTCCCTGAACAGCCAAGTGTCCTCTTACACCAAGGAGCCGCAAGCTAAAGAGCTAGAAGAAATCGAGGAAAGCATCCAGGCCTCATTGGTCGAAGCAGGCAAGCAGCTCCGGCTGGGGATGGAGACCCTCCACAAGCAGTTGAAGCCCTACCTGATCCCGTTCCTCAATGAGTACAAGAAGTACAAGCCAGCGCTCACAGAGTGGATGGAAGCACCATTTTTCCCCCCGCGGAAAAAAGACTGACAAATCCTAGGCGAAATGGTTCCCTCTGCATCACGGAATAAATCTTCCCAAATGATGGTCTGTTTCGGTCTGCGTTAGTTTGACAAGATCTTCTTAACCAGGGGTCCTCAAACTTTTTAAGCCGAGGGCCGGTCCACAATCCTTCAGACTGTTGAGGGGCCGAATTATCATTTGAAAAAAAAAAATACAAACAAATTCCGATGCACACTGCACATGGCTTATTTGTAGTGCAAAAACAACAACAACAATGAAAGAACAATACAATATTTAAAAATAAAAATAATTTTAACCAACATACATTTATCAGGATTTCAATGGGAAGTGTGCTCCTGCTTCTGGCCAATGAGATAGTCAAGTTAATTAGGGTTGTTGTTGTTGTTGTTGTTGTGGTGTGCCTTCAAGTCATTTCAAACTTTGGCCGAGCCTAAGTCTAAAATGTATTTATTTATTTATTATTTATTTACTGCATTTATTTACTACATTTGTATCACACCCTTCTCACCCCAAAGGGGACTCAGAGTGGCTTACAAATAATATGTACATACAATATATTATATTATTAGCATAACACAATATTAGCATTATATATTACTTTATTGAACTATACCACTATACTGTAATATAATATAGTAATATTATATGTAATATAGAATATATAATTAATATTATTATATGATATTATTATTAGTATTATATTGTATTACATTATAATATTATTATCAATATTATATGTATATACAATATATTATATTATAAAACTGAGGGCAGGGGCCAGGTAAATGACCTCGGAGGGCCGCATCCGGCCCCCGGGCCTTAGTTTGGGGACCCCTGTTCTTAACCTTTGCTGCCAGAGAGTGCAAACAACAGCTCCCAGCTTTCCATCACACAGAGTCATGGTAGTTAAAGCAGTTAAATCGGTGTCAAACTGCATTCATTTCCCAGTGTAGATGCGCTGGGAAATAATTGGGTGTCGCTCCTCAGAGTAGTTCACCTTCCTATTGACACCAAGTCATACACAGAAGGTAGTCTTTTGTAATTTTATCGAGCAAAAGCAAATACAGTAGAGTCTCACTTATCCAAGCTAAACGGGCCGGCAGAAGCTTGGATAAGCGAATATCTTGGATAATAAGGAGGGATTAAGGAAAAGCCTATTAAACATCAAATCAGGTTATGATTTTACAAATTAAGCACCAAAACATCATGTTATGCAACAAATTTGTCAGAAAAAGTAGTTCAATACGCAGTAATGCTATGTAGTAATTACTGTATTTATGAATTTAGCACTAAAATATCACGATACAGTAGAGTCTCACTTATCCAACACTCGCTTATCCAATATTCTGGATTATCCAACGCATTTTTGTAGTCAATGTTTTCAATATATCGTGATATTTTGGTGCTAAATTCATAAATACAGTAATTACTACATAGCATTACTGCGTATTGAACTACTTTTTCTGTGAAATTTGTTGTATAACATGATGTTTTGGTGCTTCATTTGTAAAATCATAACCTAATTTGATGTTTAATAGGCTTTTCCTTAATGCCTCCTTATTATCCAACATATTCGCTTATCCAACATTCTGCCGACCCGTTTATGTTGGATAAATGAGACTCTACTGTATATTGAAAACATTGACTACAAAAATGACTTGGATTATCCAGAGGCTTGGATAAGTGAGACTCTACTGTATGTAAATCAAAGCAGGCAGATATTCTCACCTTCCGGAGACCCTCGCTCTCGAGTTTCAGCCCAGCCACTGATGGTTCCACACTTTCAGCAGCGTCTGGCAGGTCCCCCTCTAGCTTCAAGATTTATGGCTCCACACTTCTCACTTCTGGCCATCAACCAGTCAGGCTCCAGCACGCCCCGCTTGCAGCTCTGCTTCTCCAGGAATCAATCTTCCACCAAATACACACCAAAGCAGACTCACCAGAACGGAAGCGGGTCTCGTCTCTGGTCACACTTGCAGATCCAACTTTTTCTCCAACTCCAAACTCCAGGTCCAGTCTGTGCTCTGGTTCAGTCTAGGATCTGGTCAGTCTAGGAACTGGGATCTGGAATCTGGGCCCATAACCACTTGTCAGAGTAATTTGCAGCGCAGCAGTAGTTGGATGGAGTCAGTGGAACGCAGAACGAAGTGACATCCAGAGATGTTAGTAAAACTATATACAAGCTTTACTGTAAGCAGTAATGGTAGCAGAGGATGGTTACGATCCATCGACCTCTGTTCCATTGACCATTACTGCTTACAGTAAAACTTGTACAGTAGAGTCTCACTTATCCAAGCTAAATGGGCCGGCAGAAGCTTGGATAAGCGAATATCTTGGATAATAAGGAGGGATTAAGGAAAAGCCTATTAAACATCAAATTAGGTTATGATTTTACAAATTAAGCACCAAAACTTCATGTTATACAACAAATTTGACAGAAAAAGTAGTTCAATACGCAGTAATGTTATGTTGTAATTACTGTATTTATGAATTTAGCACCAAAATGTATTGAAAACGTTGACTACAAAAATGGCTTGGATTATCCAGAGGCTTGGATAAGCGAGGCTTGGATAAGTGAGACTCTACTGTATATAGTTTTACCAAAGTATCTGGGTGTCACTTCGTTCTGCGTTCCACTGATTCTATCCAACTACTGCTGCGCTACAAATTACTCTGACAGATATAACGTTCCCAAAGTTGTGGTAAAAGAGTCAGTAAAATCCAATAGTTCCATAGGCAAAAACGAGAGTCAGTAAATCCAATAGACCATAGGCAAAACAATAGTCAATAAATCTACAAGAGCAAAGGACCAAAGGTTACAAAGATCCCGAAACAGGAGAATCTCTAAGGCAGGGAAGCGTGGACATCCACACAGATGAAGTGAGGATTTGCTTTGACAAAGATCTGTCTCAAAACACACAGTTTTAAAAGCAACCCAAAAATGCATTTCTCTTTCCTTCAGAAGCCTCTCGCTTTCCAGCCAATCTCAAACTACGACGAGGCTGAGACATTCCTTTCCATTGCAAGCGATCTACTCTAGATAGTGATGGTGCTCCTTCAAGGCCTTCCACGTCATTATCTCGCACCTGAACTGAACTGGGAGCCTGAGACATCTCCGGCTCATTATTTCCCATGGGAATGTCATCCTGGCTGTTATCTATGACCGGCTGGTTCAAAAGTTCACCCTCAAGCTGCATTTCTCGAGCCTCTGAATCAGCCTGTATAATTCCCATCCGCATGCCATCATCCTGAAATTCATCCTGCATCCCATCATCTGGCTCTTGTATCTGAAATATCTGAAAAATATGCACCACAGTAAAGGTTCAAAACATAGAACACAATATGTATATTAGAGCATCTTATACATAATAATGTTAACAATGATACAAATAATAATACAACTGATGATCCAATTCTGTCAGCTGTAGCGGCACACAGTCCTCTTCAAAATGGCATGTAATATGCTGTAAAACTAAATATATCAGTGTACAAATCAATTGGCTCAAACCTGGCTTGGAGTCAAAACAAATCAAAGTCTCTGTAGTCTTGGAGTAGTTCTATAGGACTCCTCAGGATATAAATGCAGTCAATTGGCTGTAGCTTCAGTTTGTAACAAATGTTGCAGTCATTTACAGTTCCCAGCCAGGAAGCCCGGTCTGATAGATGTTATTTTATAGTGTATTATTTAAAGTGTATCAGTAGTATTATTATTTGTATTATTGTTAACATGCTCTAATATACATATTGTGTTCTATGTTTTGAACCTTTACTGTGGTGCATATTTTTCAGATATTGTTTAGAACAGACAGCTGTGTTTAGTTATTCTTGTATCTGAAACCCAGAATCCCCTTCTTCGTCCTCACTCTGGCTCTGCAGGTTATGCTGTTGCTGAGTCACAACATTGAGGATGGAGTGGGACAGAGTACAGTCTGCAAGATTATTTCCCAAATTGGAAGGTAGCCGATGATCAATAAATCCCACCCTCCCCAGTTTGACATCACTTTAACTCAGTGGTTCCCAACCTTTTTTTGAGCAGGGACCACTCTCCAACATTAGTACCAAAAGGGTTACGAATCAGTTCTTGGCCAACTTTAGATTTTGTTTAGTTCTTTGGGGTGCTGATTCAGAAAATTGCATTGGATAGACCGCATCAGCTCTAGTTTTTGATACAGAACATATGCCATCCAGTAGTTGCCATCTGCTCGCCTACAAAAAACCATATTTAATAATTAGCATTGTACACATATAAGGCAAACATTCAATGCCATATAACATAGAACAGCGACAGAGACAGACACAGAGGCAATTTAAACCTTTTCCAGCTTCCAGCTTCCTGAGGGTATGCTTGATTCTGGCCACAGGGAGAGCAGCTGCTTCATCATCCACTGCAACGGCACTTCCTCATTCCAACGGCAACTGGATGATTTTTATGGTGTCATAAATTAGCCTCCCCACATATAAGTGGTACCTAAATTTCCTACTTGATAGATGCAACTATCTTTCGGGTTGCTTAGGTCACCAATGAGCAGGGGCTATTTTATTTTTAATTGTCGGGTGCTCACCCCGACATGGGCTGGCCTCGAACTCATGACCTCTTGGTCAGAGTGATTTATTGCAGCTGGCTGCTAACCAGCCTGCGCCACAGCCCGGCCCCTTTGTATTATATTATATTATACCATACTTTTCCTTTTTTTGCTCTGTATTTCCACTATGACATCATCTCCTCTGTACTGCTCAGGTTGAACACCAATCTTCACTGCAAAACTGCACCGTTTCTGAAACCTAGATCCCTATTGAAGCATCTCTAAAATTGGGGTTTCTATTCTATCATAACCTGAATCCATTTTTTTGCTTCCTTACAATGAATCCCTATCATTTTGGAGTTGTTATACCCCAGCCACCTTTGGGTTCTGGACCTGATTCCGAAATGAACTTTGATCAGGATGAAGTTTATTTTGACTTTTTACCTAGTTCGCAGAGCTCCGTTCAATTACAGACCCCAGCTGTGGATAGCTCCGATGCTTCCTTAATTGGGAGAGATACTGAAAACATTACTCCCGTGGTAGAACCAGATGTCCCGATTTCCCCAGGGAATGTATCTTTTAACAGAAGGGAGTTTCTGCATCGCCTGAGATCAGAAAAACAAGGGCTTCGAAGGAGTCAATGTTTGGCATCTAGAGGGGATAATGGATAGGAGATTCCCTTGGGAACCTTTGGGGAGTTTGGTTTCCCTTTGCTGTGATTAGATCTAAGTTCCATAAAAGTGTCCTACACTGTGAACATTTCATGGTGTCAACGTAGCGACTTCTGAAAACACTTCACCGTTTCCAGTTTCTGATTTCAACAAGCCAAGTCTTCTGTTCCTGGCGGCTGAGCCGAGCCGCGACTCCTGATTTAAACCGGAGTAAATTCACATCCTTGCCTTGTTCCTGAATCAAGTTTGGTCTTAGCTTCGTCTTGTTCCTGCCTTGATATCAAAGACTTCCTAGTGACTTTGGACCTTGTTATTCACTCTTGCTTTCTTGTTGTTTCCCTGCTCAAGAACTTCCCAACAGTTTTGAGTGTGTTTCGGTTTCTGAACTTTGGACAATAATATTGGACATATCTCTTCAACTCTTGGGACTGATTCATACCATATCATAAAAGACTATTGCTCACTCATCCTTTCCACTTTTTCATTCCTGAATTTATAATTGTTTTAAGAAAGATATTATATGATTATTGGTCTCTGTTTGGTTTCCAGTGCTCACACTGCCTTGGGGTGCAACAGGAGTGTTATCTATGGGCTGTTTTTCACCCTTTTGTCCTGTAAATAATGGGTCGTCCGACATGAACCTGTACTATTTGAATTCTGCTTCTAACTCCAGGTCATTTTGGATCAAGTTCAAAACCATCTCCCTTTTCCCTGAAGGACATGGACATGAGTCAAAGAGACGGGCGAGTGTCCCCTCCGCCCCCTCTGAAGAGGTCATCGCCCGATTATCCCAAAAGAAGAAGCAAAGGGAAGGGAAGGCACCCACGGTCGTGGTCAGTGTTAATGAATGGCCAGAGGCAGGGAGGGACTGGGAGGCTTGGTGCCCTTCGCAGAGAGAGAGAGTCTTGGGTTCAGATCTGTCCGGAGCCTCCTTTCGTGCAGCCATGAAGCTCCTGGTTGTGCTCTTTGCTTTGACCGTGGTCACAGGTGAGTGCCACCTCAGGGAGGGTATAGTGGAGGACATAGTGGAGACACCCTTATAATGCACACCCCTCACTCTACACTCTTCACACACTCAAGCACACGTATGTGAGAAGCGAGGGAACACAGTTTGATTTTAGATTTTCTTTTAAAATAGTAGCTGCCACCAACCTAAAATGTTTTTAGGATTTTTGTTGTTAAATGTACTTGAGATAAGTTTCTCCCATTCGCTGCCCACACTGTTTCCACCCTCTGGCTCCCAAACTGATGTTTACTATGAGGCTTTTCCTGTGGTATTTAATTGTTGTATTGCTAGAACTATTATAAAGGCTTCTTAATAGAAAGATATACTGTAGAGCAGAGGTCCCCAAACTTTTTTTTTAACATTGTTTTTATTGTGCATTTTACAAGCAACTTGTATCTTTCTTAATACAGCCAATAGTCTTTTTCCCCTTTAGAATAAAAAAAAAGTATCTTTTAGATACCACAACCCAAATACCAACATAACGTGTATGAAAAACCAAAGAAGAAGAAGAGAAGATAAGGGGAGAAGAAAAGAAAAGAAAAGAAAAAGAAAAAATTAATAGTAGATATATACATATCATTTCTCAGTTGCTATAAGTCTCTGTGACTTCCAGAGCTCTGGAATTGGTCCTCTTTATATTTCGCCATAATCATATAATTTACTTTTATATTTAAGAGAAACGGTTTAACAGCATTTGTTATTAATGTTGTTTTTATTCCTAATATTTCCCCAGGAAGTTTCCTTAGATCGATTCTATGTGAATGTTTATTTTTTCTTTTATTAAGTACTCTTTCATGGGTCTCCAATCCGTGCTGTTTTTGGGATTTCTGTTTTGTGCTATCCTCTGTGTCAATAGGTCCATATTCATCACATCCATTACTTTATTAATCCATTTCTCCATACAAGGCACTTCCTTTGTTTTCCAGACCTGTGCTAGAGTTATTCTTGCTGCTGTGGTTAGAAAAAATATTAGTCTATCTGTATTTCTATCTATCTTTGGGTCAGTAATCCCTAGTAAAAAACATTCTGGCTTGAATTCAAACTTTTTTTGTACAATTTTTATCATTTTTTTATAAATTTCATACCAGAATTTCTTGATTTTCTAGCACTCCCACCACATGTGGAGGAAAGTGCCTGAGTATTTCCCACACTTCCAGCAATTTCCATTAATATTCCCTTTACTGTATCTGGCTAGCTTATTTGGTGTTAAATACCACATATGGAACATCTTGTACCAATTTTCTTTAATTTCTGTGGCGTATGCCCACCTCAGTTTTTCCCCCCAAATTTCTTCCCATTGGCTAATATGAATTGTATGACCTACCGCTCTACCCCTTTTATCATCACTTCTTTTATTTGTTCTTCCTCGAGAGCCCAAATAAGTAGTTGTTTATAGAGTATTCTTAATAATCTAGTATTTATTTTCAAAATTTTATCCCAAAATTTTTCTGTCGTTTCAAATCCTTTCTCCTTATCTCCTTTATATTCTTCCCTAATCTGCCAATAGTGAAGCCAGCTACTATTTGGGTCTACTTTTCTTATCTCTTCATGTGTTTTTAGCTTTATCTCTTGATTATTGAGTGTTAATAATTGTTTATATGTAAGCCATTGATCAGTTGAGGATTCTCTTCTGTGATTAGCTTCTATAGGTGAGAACCACATTGGAGTTTTGGTGTGGAATCTAAATTTATATTTATCCCATATTCTAATTAGCGTGGCCCTTATGAAGTGATTTTTGAAGTTTTTTTCTATTTTGATCTTGTCTTTACATAAATAACTATGCCATTCCCTTCTCAACTCTACACCCTCCAATGCTAGGATTCTTTTCTTTTCTAATGTGACCCAGTCTCTCACCCAGGTCAATGCTGCCGCCTCATAATATAGTTCTAGGTCTGGGAGGGTTTACTATGAGGCTTTTCCTGTGGTATTTAATTGTTGTATTGCTAGAACTATTAATAAAGGCTTCTTAATAGAAAGATATACTGTAGAGCAGAGGTCCCCAAACTTTTTAAACATGGGGCCAGTTCACGATCCTTCGGACCGTTGGAGGGCCGGACTATAGTTGGCCACCAAGCAATAATAATTAATAATAATAATAACAATAATAATAATAAAAAAGAGGGTTGGAAGAGACCCTTTGGGCCATTGAATCCAACCTCCTTCAGCCTTTGTGCACCAAAAGCACAAGCAAAGCACCCCTGACAGAAGGCCACCCAGCCTCAATACTAATAATACTAATACTACTACTACTACTACTACTAATAATAATAATAATAATAATAAAGAGGGTTGGAAGAGACCCCTTGGGCCATTTAGTCCAATCCCCTTCTGCCTTTGTGCACCAAAAGCACAAGCAAAGCACCCCTGACAGATGGCCACCCAGCCTCAATGCTAATAATAATAATAATAATAATAATAATAATAATAATAATAATAATAAGGGTTGTAAGAGAAGAAGAGACCCCTTGGGTCATTTATCCGAACCCCCTTCTGCCCTTGTGCTGTGGGGGCCGGATAAATGGCTTCGATGGGCCGCATCCGGCCCCCGTGCCTTAGTTTGGGGACCCCTGCTGTAGAGGCTTTTGAAAGTTGAACATAGAATAAAAATTTATTTTCTTAAAACAGGCAAATAATTATTTCAGAGAGGTACATAAGCGTAAACGGTTACAGAAGTTCTTCAGCTTAATTTAGTTGTATGTTTCAGATTACTTCATTTAGTTTCAAACAGTTCCAATCAAACCAAACTATCTATTGGTCACAGAAACCCTCGCTCTATTTGCTGAGAATAGTCACGAGTTCGACTAACCTAATCTAGATAGCCCCCTGGGTTGTTAACTAACTCTAACCTAGAGTCCTTCTATTAACCAGCCCAGTAGTGAGAGTCAATCTCTTGAATTATCTCCCCCAAGAGATCCAAACTGCCTGACCTATCCTGTCAGTTTCACAGCTGTCAGTTCTCTCACACACAACCAAAACTCCAAACTTTCCTCTCCAAAACCCAAAACCGAACTGCCTTGGAGCTTTTTTTCTTCTTCTCTGCACTTGGCTCCTCCCATCTGCTCTGGCCAATCCTAGGATTCTCTCTCTAACCTCCTCCCTCTTCCTAACCACACTCAAGATGGCTGCCTGGCATTCCTGTACAAAATGGAGGCCTGCCTCACTCACTGTTACCCAGGCTTCATTCCCGGCCTAATAGGTAAGGTTCATTACACCCTGTCTATTAAAAAAGGGGGCTTTTTGCAGCTAAAGCTATATATCACTGTTTTATTTATTGGAAAGGATTTGTTTGTTTTGCTTCTTTGGTTGGCACTTCGGGCAAATCACACTCTCTCACTGTAAAAGATTTATAACACTGCCACCAATTTGTAAAGAATTTATAACACTGCTACCAATTTGTCAAGAGCTATTAACGACTGAGGTTCTTTTAGGCAGGGAGAATCTTTTTATCCCACCGCTGCTACCAATTTGCAAAGATGCAACCACCAAAGACTCAGAGAGGAGACCTTTCTTTTAATTTTTTTTTCTTTCTTCTTATTCACTTTAGATGGTAACGCAACTTGGTTTACAATATATGCGACAGAGACTTAGATGTTGGAGGAAAAATAACAAGTTCATTCAGGCACAGAGCTTAGTGGTTACAATATTGTTTCTCACTTAGAGGCACTTTTATTAACAGTTACAATACTAGAATGAGGTAAGATAAACTCCCTAAAGTGTCATTTCTTTTACTTAAAGTAGTTAGAACTCCTTCCTCTGCTACTTTTAAACCGCAGTCACCCTGTGATATACGATCACTGTTCCTTACCAGGACACAGACTACATTAAATAAGTCACCAAACTTATTGTAAACTGACTCAAAATTGAACAATTGAGCCTCCTTGATACCTTCAACCTAGGATCAATCTTCCCTGTGCCTCATCAGAGCACAGACTGAATCCCTTTTTTAAACTCTGCACTTTTTCAACAAAACAGCAGTTGGCTCTGCCTACTTCTCCATGACAACCAGCCTCTGAGTGCTGAGATGCAATAACTGTAATACTTACCCTTTTAAAACACAAACACACAATTAAACATAACATCTGCAAATTAAAAATTCATACTTCATTACACTCGCCCTCGAACAAGGCAACGCAAGCCTCTGCTGTTTGTCGTCATCCCGGTGCGTGTTTTGTTTAATCCGAAACTTTGGGTGTTATTGTAAACGCTTGCCAGGCAGGACCCTGCTTTAGCTGTCCATGGTCTAAATTCGACCTCAAAGAAAGCCATGAAAAAATTGATATGTTTGACTCTGGTTTTGTCTTGCAGGAGGCCAAGCCGTGACAGCCAGTTCAGAGCTCAGCTTAGGAACTTTGATTGGAAAATTTTCCACGTTCGAGTTTAATTCCCTCTTTGCCGTGTATGGGAAAGTAGCGAAAATCCTCCAAGCTTTGGATACCCCGGTTGTCATGTAAGCAGACCCCTCTGACGTGTCAGCATCACTTGAGCTGTGGCTTGTAGTTTCACAAGGTCTTTTGCCTTCTCTGCCCAAGTGGGCTGGTGCCAAAACTACAACTCCAAGGAATCTTTCACATTGAGCCATGGCACTTGAAACGGGGGTCAAACTGCATCACTCTTATGATGTGGATGCACACAGAAATTTAGGATCGCAGGTCCCATAATCCCTCACAAGCCTGAGAGGCAGACATTTGGTTTCCACCAGAAAGCCTCCAGCAAAGGAATCATGGAATCTTAAAGGTGGATGAGACTCCTTGGAACAATATTCAGGGTGGGGGATAGAACCCTTGCCTGTTTGAAGCAAGTGTGGAGGTTGCCATTAGAAAGCTTGATTAGCATTGAGTAGCCTTGCAGATGCAAAGTCAATCAGTGAGGGTATCTGCATAAAGGTAACCTGGCTGTTGTTGCCTGGAGGCATCCTCTGTTTCGGAGGTGTTAGCTAGCACTTGATTGCTTGCTCTCTGGAGTACCCCCATTTCTCAGTGGTGTCCTTTATTTACTGTCTTGATTCTGGTGTTTTTTTAAATACTGTTAACCCAATTGTCTGCATTGACATTGAATAGCCTTGCAGCTGTAACCCAATGATTCTGGCCATGACAGTCTTCGACAACATCTTGAGCATCTTTCCTATATATAGGTTGCTGTCAGTTTTCGGGCTCTATGGCCATGTTCCAGTAGCAATCTCTCCTGGCGTTTTGCCTGTGTCTGTGGCAGGCATCTATCATGCTGGGACATGGTCATGTGGCCCGAAAAACTCACAGCAACCCAGTGATTCTGGCCATGAAAGCCTTTGACAACACATTTCCTATCTATGTTTCTACTTTGGCTTTGCTTCTTTGCAGCGAACAGCTGAACAAAATCCCTGGAAAACTAGAGAGAGCGCTTCCTCCTGAGATCAGTGAAGTGAAGGAGATCTTGTCTGATCTCTCTAAAACCTACAAGGTGCACACTTATCGGGTTTTTGATGATTGGAGCAGCCGCTATTTCCAGGAAGGTGAAGCTGTCATGAAGGCGCTGGAGTTGTACGTTGACCCAGTGGCCTCCAAGGCGCTGTGGTGCGTGGAGTGGCTGGAGGAGAACATCAAGCCCGTGGTGATTCAAATGTACCAGCCGTTTGATAGCTCCCTCAATCAGGCACTGGAGTCCCTGGGAAGCACGCTGTCCTCTTACACCGAGCAGGAAGAAATTGGGGAAATCCTCCAGACCTCGCTGGATGAAGCGGCCAAGCTGTTCCGGATGGGGATGGAGAACCTCAACAAGCAGTTGAAGCCCTACTTGATCCCATTCCTGAAGGAGTACAAGAAGTACGACCCAGCGCTCAGAGAGTGGCTGGAAGCACCGTTGTTCCCCCCTCCAAAAGAAGACTAACGCCCAAAAGGGAAATCCTAGGGGAAACTGGCCAGGGAGTGACCATCGGGTCAAGCAATATGGCTGCCTCCTCATCACAGAATAAATTTTTCCATTTATTTGGGAGGTTTGAATACCTGTCAAACTTTATGAAATGTGCTGCACTTTTCTGTACGCGTTATGTCAGTTCTTTCTAGCAATTACGCTGTCCTATCGTCCACCTGGCCAGATGAATAAAAGTTCTGTTACTGCCTTAAAACCAAGTCATGTTTCTCCATGTTTCTACACTGCCCCCTGGTGTCAGATAGCTGATTTTGACAACACACAGGATAAACATCCCCAGTTCTTTAAGCTTCAAGAGTTCAGGATGTTTGGCCTGCATTTTACCAAAATCAGAGGGATTCATTGGATCCTTTTCATCGATCTCCTCTGGACACCTTCCAGCTTAGAGTCAAAATAATAATAATAATAATAATAATAATAATAATAATAATAATAATAACAACAACAACAACATTGAACTTCAAAGACTCTTGCAGAAACCAGTGCAGATGGTCCCGGTGGTGATGGGCACATTGGGTGCCATGCCAAAAGATCTCAGCCGGCATTTGGAAACAATAGACATTGACAAAATTACAATCTGTCAACTGCAAAAGGCCACCCTACTGGGATCTGCACGCATCATCCGAAAATACATCACACAGTCCTAAACGCTCGGGAAGTGTTTGACTTGTGATTTTGTGATATGAAATCCAGCATATCTATCTTGTTTGCTGTGTCATACAATAAAATAATAATAATAATAATAATAATAATAATAATAATAATAATGATGATGACTTTATTTTTGTATCCCACCTCCATCTCTCCAAGGGGACCCGGAGCGGCTTACATGGGGACGAGCCCAGTCAATCATGGAATATAATCATATTAAAATACATACACCGTATCATTAAAACAACAATATCCCTCTTAACTTGTGGTGCCCAGAACTGGACACAGTGTTATTCCAGGTAAGGTTTGATCAAAGCAGGACAGAGGGACGGCATGACTTCCATTGATCTCTAGACACTAAACTGGCCCAAAATCACATTGGCTTTCTAAGCTGCTGCATCACATTGTTGGCTTATGCTTAACTTGGACTGGAGCAGACAGGAGCAGAATTCAAAACGATCTTGACAGACTAGAGAGATGGGCCAAAACTAACAAAATGAAGTTCAACAGGGACAAATGCAAGATACTTCACTTCGGCAGAAAAAATGGAAATCAAAGAGACAGAATGGGGGACGATGCCTGGCTTGAGAGCAGTGTGTGCGAAAAAGACCTTGGAGTCCTCGTGGGGAGGAAGGTGAACATGAGCCAGGAATGTGATGCGGCTGCTAAGAAAGCCAATGGGATTCTGTCCTGCATCAATAGGGGAAGAGCGTCTAGATCCAGGGAAGTCCTGCTCCCCCTTATTCTATTCTGCCTTGGTCAGACCACTTTACCTGGAATCACACTGTGTCCAATTCTGGGCACCACAGTTGAAGGGAGATGTTGACAAGCTGGAAAGCGTCCAGAGGAGGGCGACTAAAATGATTCAGGGTCTGGAGAACAAGCCCTATGAGGAGCGGCTTAAAGAGCTGGGCATGTTTAGCCTGCAGAAGAGAAGGCTGAGAGGAGACATGATGAGGGCCATGGACAAATACGTGAAGGGAAGTCATAGGGAGGAGGGAGGGAGCTTGTTTTTTAGACTAGGACACGGAACAATGGCTTCAAACTACAGGAAAGGAGATTCCACCTGAACATCAGGAAGAACTTCCTCACTGTGAGAAGGGCTGTTCGGCAGTGGAACTCTCTCCCCGGGGCCGTGGTGGAGGCTCCTTCCTTGGAGGCTTTGAAGCAGAGGCTGGATGGCCATCTGTCGGGGGTGCTTTGAATGCGATTTCCTGCTTCTTAGCAGGGGGTTGGACTAGATGGCCCATGTGGTCTCTTCCAACTCTACTATTCTATGATTCTATGATTCTATGACTGTTGTCGAGCCAGGCGTCATCCACCCGGTATCTGTGCGTTTTGTTTTTTACTGCCCAAGCGGAGTATCCTACATTTCTCCTTGTTGAAATTACCACTTTGTTAGCCTTGGCCAATCATGTCTCTAATCCGTTGAGGTCATTTTGGATTCTGCTCCTGTCTTCTGGAGTATTAGCTCTCCCTCCCCATTTGGTCTCGTCTGCAAACCTGATAAGAATATAATTACTAAGGGGTACTTTGCTAGTGCTTTTGGTGCACAAAGGCAGAAGGAAGTTGGACTAAATGGCCCACGGGGTCTCTTCCAATCTTCTTTATCATCATCATCATCATCATCATCATCATCACAGTAGAGTCTCACTTATCCAAGATAAATGGGCCGGCAGAACCTTGGATAAGCGAAAATGTTGGATAATAAGGAGGGATTAAGAAAAAAGGCTATTAAAAATAAAATGACATTACGATTTTACAAATCAAGCACCAAAACATCATGTTTTGCAACAAATTGGCAGAAAAAGCAGTTCGATACACAGTAATGTTATGTAGTAATGACTGTATTTATGAATTTAGCACAAAAACATTGCAACATTTACTACAAAAACATTGACTACTAAAAGGCAGACTGCCTTGGATAATCCAGAACATTGGATAAGTGAAGCTTGGATAAGTGAGACTCTACTATATTATTGACACAAAGACACAATATAATACAGCAAATGAGATATATATGCAGGATTTCGTATCACAAAATCACAAGTCGAACACTTTCCAAGTGTTTAGGACTGTGTGATGTATTATTACTATTAACAACATTGAGGCTGGGTGGCCATCTGTCAGGGATGCTTTGCTTGTGTGTTTAGTGCACAAAGGCAGAAGGGGGTTGGACAGGACTTAATGGCCCAAGGGGTGTCTTCCAACCCTCTTTATTATTTTATTATGATTATGATTAACATTGAGGCTGTATTTATTCGTTTTATTTTTTTTACTTCAAAATAAGGTATGCACAGTGTGCATAGGAGTTTGTTCATTGTTCTTTAAAAAACTATAGTCCGGCCCTCCAACGGTCTGAGGGACCGTGAACTGGCCCCCTGTTTAAAAAGTTTGGGGACCCCTGGTCTAAGTCATGAATAAAGAGGTTGAACAGCACTGGGCCTTGGACAGAACATTCATTCTTTTAGAGTAGCCAGGTATTCCTGATCTACGTCTTAACCTATTTTGGATTGCATTTCCCCTATGGCCTTGTCTGCTCCATATTGCTCAGATTGAACACCAATCTTCACTGCTAAACTACAGTTTCCAAGACCTAGACCAGGGGTCCCCAAACTAAGGCCCGGGGGCCGAATGCGGCCCTCCAAGGTCATTTACCTGGCCCCCGCCCTCAGTTTTATAATATATTTTTATATCAGTTTTAATAATATAATATATTGTATATACATATAATATTGATAAAAATATTATAATGTTATACAATATAATACTAATAATAATACCATATAATAATATTAATTATATGTTATATATTATAGTATTACAATATAGTGGTATAGTTCAATATAGTAATGTATAATGCTAATATTTTGCTATGCTAATAATATAATATATTGTATGTACATACAGCTGCTCTGAGTCCCCTTCGGGGTAAGAAGGGTGGGATATAAATGTAGTAAATAAATAATTAATTTTAGACTTAGGCTCACCCAAATTCTGAAATGCCTTGAAGGCACACAACAACAACAACAACAATCCTAATTAACTTGACTATCTCATTGGCCAGTAGCAGGC